>NC_056748.1:571228715-571528715 GCF_019279795.1 Protopterus annectens
TGAATATAGCATTTATTTGCAAGGAATTGCATACTTGTGAGTTTATAGTCCTAATTACTATCTTAATTCAATGATTCACTGACTGGGTGATTTGGCCCAGTCATTATTATAAAAAGGTTCTTTCCACTGAGCAGTCACAGAACTTAGCAACCGAGCCTTCCATTGCCTTCATAAATGATATTTCAGATTTTTTGGAAGGAGGTCTAAATGAATTTATGCAACAAAGCTGATATATAAAGTATTATAAATTAACTTGAAATTTCAGAGGGAAGAATTATGAAAAAATGGCAAATTAAATAAGTTGCAAAAAAAAATGCAAAAAAGAAGTTATTCATAACACAAATTCCCAAGAAAATGGTACAAAATTTGAAAGAAAGTTGTAACAAAACTAAAGAAGATAAGAAAATGGGTTTGTGTCAAATGACATAAGCAGAACAATAGTATGGGATGAACAGGTATGATTGATGTGGAATACTATAATGGCGAGGAAGTAGTATAGTCAAAAGGAACAAGATGTTATTCTCTCTGTTTGTTTATAAACAAACACAATAAATCCATACTGCATGTGCACAACTCATCTCTACATGGTCACAAGAAAAACACCATGCATACAAAGGCAAATAGCCATGAGTAGACTGCAAAAGACGCTGTAAAAACACAGATAAGCTTAACATTCTTCTAAAAATGGAAAATTCAGATGCATTAATAGAACCTGTAGTTGTACCTCTATGAATACTCTGAAAACAGTCTGTGAAATCAAGAAATCATAATGGGAGACAGAAAAGTGGTAAGTATCAATGAAAAATGTATATAAAATTCTTTTCACAGAATACATGAATGGACTATTCTTACTGAAGATGTGATGCAGACATAAAACACTTGTTATAATAGGCAACTTTTCTTAACCCTATAACCTTTGTCTTTCCCATTTACTCCAAATGGACCCTTACTGGACTATGCTGTGACAGAATTCAGAGAGTATGTAAAAGAAATGTTAAATTGCAAGCTGTGTGTGAGTTAATGTCCTCAGATACACTTCACATTTAGAGAAATCACTGCATTGTTTTCGTTGTCACCAGATTACTTATATTTACTTCAGTTTGCTAGTTTGTCACTGAAATCAGTGATGACTTTCCCAAAGGAGCTCCAAGGTCCATACTCACTACTTCATCCAACTTATTATCCTCAGAGTAATGCAACTTAAAACTATTCAGGAACACACTTTAGTCAGTCAGTCAATAACAGGAGCATGATTTGTGTTGAGGCTAGTTTTATTGAAGGTTTTTCTCTACATTACCATAAAACCAGTTGGCAGTTATTAGGAATTTGGTGTGTTTTACAGTTTTATGTGAACCTGTTTTTCAGTTCAACTGACAGTTTTGTTGTGGTATTGCTATAAATTAGATCTTGGTTAATTATTTCTAAATAGTTGGTGCAGCTGTGTTTTGCAAGGGTTTTGGCATTATTCTGCGCATTATATGCAGTAGGATGAGCTTTCCATTTTGATGCCTTTGTTTTCTTCATGGCAGTGTAATTGTAGAGGTAGTTTATTTAGGAAAAGGAGATAAATGGGTACAGGAGTGCTTCTTTATCAAAACTATTTAACTGATCATTTGTTTCACTGAGGCAGAACAGTACTAATCCTAAACAAAGCAAATTTTTAAAAATTCTTACTTAAGGCAATACACCATGCTATACCTGAAAGTAGAGGCCTCACATCTCACAAGAAACTAATGAGGATAGCTCTTTAATTCTAACTGCTAGTTAATAATGTCCTTCTTTGCAATCAATTAGTCTGTGTAATAACAGTGCCCTACCCTGTTAATTTGTTGTAGTGCATGAAGCGTGTGCAACAAACATCCAGTGCTCCAAGGGAGGATCACATACATCTAGCCAGGTACCCTTCCAGTCACTAAAACATGGCTGATGTTGCACATAAGGGATACAGCATGCAAGAGAGAATGTGGTAGTAAGTGCCATAATCTTCTCTGACACATTGGCCTGTTCTGCAAAACTCCATGCAATTACCCATATACAAACAAAGAGGTACACTGTTCAAGTCATTCAAAATACATTCTGAAAAGCATCTCTTCGTGGGTTATTCTTAAGAGTCTTCCAGACTCTCCAAAGGATGCCACATAATAAGCTTTACCACATTTATCCAGTAGCATCTAAAATGAAATTTATTTCTTTATTTTATTTAACATTTGTTTACTGGGAAAGTCTGACTTGGAACAAAACCAATTTTCAGTGGAGGCCTGTGGAGATGTGCCCCAGACACAAGTCTTTGAAACGTGAGAGGAAATCGAAGCAGCTGGAGGAAACCCACACAAATGCAGGAGGACACGCAGACTCTGTACAGAAGGCACGCCAGCCAAGGATCAAACCGAAGAACCTTTTCCTGCAAGGTGACAATGGTACTGCTGCACCACTGCGCCTTCTGAAAAAATGCAAATGGGGACTTCAGCTGCTGTCACTCAGCTCATTAATCAAACACTTAGAAAATAAAGATGACTAATAGAGAAAGAACTCCAAACATGGATACTCTCAAGCTGCTACATAACAAAGTGAACATAAATAATATATACTAAGGAAATTGGTCTACTTCATAACATTGAAATTTCATAACACTTCCAGAACATTTAAAATTCAAAACACTGAAATCCCAAAACATTGAAAACTCAGAACATTGAAAGTGTGCTTCATAACATTGAAAACTACATTGCACAAGTAAATAATATCAGTGTATGGTGATTGTGACACAGTGAGGTTAGGACATTAACTTTTTACCACTGTAGTGCAATCTTGGAGTATATTTAATTTATGGGGGGTGTGGGGAGTGCAGGGGGGCTTGCACAAACATAGTAGAATTTGTGTTTGTTAGTTAGGTGTTGTTATAGGTGGAGAGGATATTATTTACACATGCACTGTAGTTTTCAATATTATGGAGCACACTTTCCATGTTCCGAGTTTTCAGTGTTTTGGGATTTAGATGTTCTGATCTCTATGTTATGAAATTTCACTGTTATGAAGTAGACTCAAGGAAATCATATTTTAGTTCAGCAAATCATCCACTAAAACAATGACAAATATGCCTCGCATGATAAAAACAGACTCCAAAAGTCAGGAAAAACACATCAGCCAAACCCTAACACACTTGTCTGTTAGAAGCTACACACCTTTGTCGACACTTTACAAAACATATCCTAGCTCAAGCAGGATCTCAGTATATGCTATCATTAAGATGAAAGATACAGCATCAACAATTAATTTGTTCCCAGTTCCAATTACAGTAGTCTGGAGGCTCATAAAAAAGTTATAACTCATATGTTTGTCCTTTGATCACTTTCTATTCTCGTATCTAAATGCAGCAGCCAATGGAATATCCTAGATCTTCACCATACAAATGAGTCAGTCAGGAAAGCTGACTGCACAGTTATACCTCTACTAATTGCAACTTTCACCCAAAGACATTACTTTCGCTATTATCAAAACTGCATCAAAATGAATACACTGTTGTTTCTTAAAACATTCAATGATCATAACATATTACTGCAGTACTGACTTTATTATGTATGTATGTATGTATGTATGTATGTGTGTATGTATATATCAAGGAAAAACCTGTAAAAATTGCTTTTCTATACCTGTCGAAGCTTTCTAATATATGGTCAGCTATGGTTGGTTATCATTACTGGTTTGCCACCTATGATCTTTCTGCCATTTTGTGGAATTGGTACAATTGTTTAAATGATAAATGATACATGAATTTCATTTAGATGTTCCTGCCTAACCACTATAGTAAAATTTGGTGTACAACAAAGGTATGTTTTTGGTTTCAGTTATAATCATATTTGGAAACCAGATGATAGCATTCAGTAATTCAAACAATCTCATTCAGTATGCAAATGAGTCCACCCTTATTTACTGTTCTAAAGCATTTGAAAAAGAAAAAGTAATCTGACCTTCAAGTAATTCTCACAAAGATGAAATCCTGGACTAAAAAATGTAATACTTTCCTCAAAAACAAAGGCACATTCCTAATAATTCCTAATAATTCATACCCCTCTGCTCATACAGTCTAGAAATTGTTTGGAAAGAAGATAATCAGTACAATCAAGTTACTGTTGTTGATATTAATAAAGAGAGAAAATGTGACCGCCACAATAACTCAGCGATTTTCATACTAGCAAACAGCTAGGCCTACTGTAACAGTGTGCTCTCCACTTTATGACTTGATATACCTTTCTCGCAGTAGCCAAAGCTATTGTAGTATTCCTACCAATCTTCACTCCACCATGACTTCCAAACAAAAGCAGGCATACAGAGGCTTACCAAAGTTCGTATCTGGTTAATTTACCACAATACACTACTGCACTTGATTTTTGACCAATAATGGGGCATAACTGAAATATAACCTAGCAGTGACTTTGATAAAACCATCTCTCTTCATCCCATATTATCACCGAAAATGCCCCTTAAAGAATTACTAGAGTAGTTACTCAGAGTGCTCTACAGGCCAGCACCTTATATATCCTTTATATCACATCATTGACATGATGAGTATCTTATTTTTATATACTGGAATAACTGCTCATATATTCCTATAAAAGCTACCAACGCACCTTCAGGAGTACACTTAAAAAGCTTCTTAATATCTCTTTTAAATGCACTTGCAAAGACTACCTCATGCTAAGGAATGCACCATGCGAAATTATTCTCAGTCAGTAGATACCTATAACTTAATTTAGCCTAGATGCTCTGTATCACCTTAGCTTGTTGAGTAACTGCAGATAAAAAAAGTCATGGGAATCATTTGCTTTTGCACATTTGCATCTTGCTTTTCCAACACCTTCGCAACATTTCCAAGCAGACTCCTGTGGTGGAAATTGCTTTCCTGAAATTTTCAGAAGAGTTCCACAGATGGTCATGTTGTCTATTCATTAATTCACCCACTCTTCATTTACCTGCTTAATCAAATTCATGGCTGCAGAAGGACAAGAGCCTTTCATGGCATTAAGTGGGCAAAAGGCAGAGAAAGCAGTACTGTATGGGGTGCCAGCTCATCACAAGGTATTTCACATACAATCCTTCGCAGGTTGGATACAGATATTTCAGTGTACATGCACACACTTATTGGCAAACATCATGCATGCCAGCAGCAAATCAGAGGAATGCTAATCCACTCATCACCTGTCTTTGAGATTTGGGAGAAAATCTGAATATCTGCTAGTTGTTCATGCATACTAAACATTTTGTCTTATTTTCTTTCTTTCTTTTACCTTCATATAATCTCTGCTGGATATCAGCATTCGTGGATGATATTAAAATTGGAGTTTTGCTCACTAGTCAAAAAGATAGAATAGCAATTAATAACTGCCTGAACTTTTATGTTGGCCTAACACTGGCTTAACCATCTATGAAAATAAAAGTGGCAATATGTATTTTGTTCAGTGTGACTGGTCATTCAGAATTAGCAATGGAGCTATTAAGTTACCCCAATGTTTCGATTACAGAATTACTGATAATTTAAAATTTTACATTTAGAGGAAACGTTCAGTTTGTGAGGTGTAAGGCAAAGAAGGTCTCTGGACTAATTAAAAAATCATTATGTAGTCCAGCAGCTGTGTTTTATGTTAGAACAATATTAGAATACAATTCTTTTTTTTTAGATCTGTTTTAAGTGTGATTTTTATTGCTAGATATTGTATAACATAAATGTACAAAATTACTTAAAACCACCTAGAAGAGATACCATTAAAAATCAGCTGAACGAATTAGAAGGACATCCAATCCACAATCAGCACATGGTAGCAAAAAGGAACATTGTTATCAACATAATTACAAAAGTCCTGGATAACAGTATCTGTTTATAGAGGGGTAACAGCAGTGTGGTAAGGGAGGGTGTCTTTACCAAGGGTAACTGTACTACATTTTTGACATTTAAGGTGACAATGTGAATGACAATACAGAAGTTGATCTGGTCTATACCCTGTTGGAGTTGCTGGGTATCTGAGGGAGCTTTGACAAATGCACCCTGTCTGCAGTCATGAACAAACTTAGGTAGCTATGGTACCTTGACATTTAATTTCATGTCTGAAAAAAATAGATGCTCAACAGGAAGCAAGACAGTTTGACCCCGATGCAACTGGACACACTTTCATATTAAAATTCACATTTATTCTCTATGAGAGTATTTATTGGACAGTTTGACCCTAGACTATTTCACCCCAATTAAATTTAATAAAAGCATTTTACTACTTAATATTTTAATTAGGAATTTTACATATGAATGTAATATATTATTTAACATTTTAATACATTTTATTTAATATATAAATATAATTAATTTAATTAACAATAGTTTTTAACATGTCAACAATAAAATAAATCAGGAATTTTACACAGGAAGTTAACATATTCAACATTTTAAACATTGCAATCATAAGAAATTAGCATTAATAATGTTATTATTTTATGTAGATAAAATGCAAATGGTTTAAATAATTAAATATATATATATATATATATATATATATATATATATATATATATATATATATATATATATCTACACACACACACACACACACACACACACACACACACACACACACACGCACACACACACACACACACACACACACACACACACACACACACACACACACACACACACACACACACACACACACACACACACACAATAAAGTTAGCCCATTAAGAAATTGTGAGCAAATAATATTTTGTTCTAATGACGACTTACTTTCTGTGCAATTGTGTATGATTGTCATATATTTTTGCTATTCTTGCTGAGTGTTATATACTATTATAAAGCCTTGTTACAGATATAGATATGGGATGTGTTAATGCAGGGGTCAAAACATCCTGTTCCCACTTAACAGTATGGCAGGGTGTTAAAGGCAGAACCCTGTGTTGTTTCACTATTGATACTACTCTGTATAAAGAAGTACCCAATACCTTAACAATATGAGTTCTGGCCATTTAGCCATCCAGTGGATTGCATATGTATTTATATTAAGTTATGATGTCAGCATGTGGGATGGAAATAAAACCTTGGTGAAGTCAAGTTAAGAATTATTGATTGTCAGGTCTTCAACTAGGGTTTCAGTGACTCATCCAGAGAAGTTGACTACATATACTAGGCATGAGCTACCTTTTACAAATCAAAATTGGTTTGGTTTGAACATTTATTGATCACTTGTGTCATTTATCAGCTTGGCAATTATGTGCTACATAAATTTACAAATAATACTTGTGAGGTTGGTAGGACCATAGTTTCTGAGACCTGTCATGGGGCTAACTTTGTGTAATGGTAGCATTATGCTCAGTCACCATATTTTAAGGATATAGCCTCTGTAAAAACTTTAATCAAAGAGGTTTAAGAGAGGCTTGTCTAAGTGGTGTTTTACATTTATTAGCTGTCAGACAGACAGATATTATCAGGTCATGTGGAGTTAGTATTCTTGGTTTTGGATAGTATGAATGCTCCCTGCTCCAAACCAGTTTGGAAGGGAAAGGATGATAGGTAGGTGGAAGCATCTAACCCGGATGGGAGCATAATGTTAATATTGAATTTGTCTATGAGAATATTAGCAATACGTGTGGGTTCATAATGTGCGAATACACTGTACATGAGGTCATTACAATAATGGCCATTATTTCTAAGCTTTCTAAAGGAGCTAAAAAAGATGGGGGTGATTATCTTTAGAGTTAGTAGCAACCCTGAGTTTACACCTGCCCTTGAATTTCCTGGTAGTGTGCTTTAGGGTGTTATTAGTTTTAGGTCCCTTTTATATTGGGAGAGTAGTGATTTGCTACAGATAGGTTGAAGGTTCTTAGATTCCTCTCATTGTTGAAAGCTTTGTTTATATGGAAATTCCACCACATGTACTTATTTCTGAATTTGTCATTCTTTTTATGGTGGATGGGAACAGACTTCCTGATGCATCTGTGAGTAAGAGCATGGAATGGAGAGGAGTATGCAACAGCATCAGGGACTATGTTATTTGGAGTATTGTACCATTTATATTTAGAAAGAAAGTCTGTAAAGAGGAGCTTTGTTAAATAGCAATCATGAAATATTGTATGGTTTTTAGTGGGCTTCTAAGTTTGTTTTAAGTGGAAGGTCATTGCTAATTAGTCAGATTTTACTAAGCAGGACGTTATATTAGTGGTAGTAGAGGAAGGATGAAAATCTGCTAATGGAGAAGGCTAAAAGATTCCCACCCTCGGTGAAACAGGAATGGTTTGATCAAAGGAATTAGCATTACTAGAACTGAGGAACCTTTTTGAATGTACTTGTTTCTACTTGTAAAGGTTTGGCACTAAATATGCAGAACCAACCAATGTTGCCAACATCCTGACAGGTAGGTTCCATGCTAACTTTACTCCCCCCCCCCCTCACCCTCCAAAGGGCCCATCTTAATACCAGAAGAATGCAAAGCCTCTGTAATTATGGATGAACAAGTGAAGACCGCACTCTCCAAAGCCAAGAACACAGCATCCATAGGACCAGACAATATCCCAGGCTGCGTAGTGCATGAACTACAGAACAAACTGGCACCCCACCTAAGTACCATTTTCAATCATAGCCTCACCTTAGGCTATGTGCCTAGTGAATGGCGCACAGCAACAGTTATCCCACTTCACAGAGGCAGTGCCACCTCAGACCCCAGAAACTACCACCCCATTAACCTGATGAGCCTGATCTGCAAGGCCATGGAACGTATCATCTTGGAGCTTATAAACAAAGACATAGGTAACCTCCAAACCCTGGACCCTACTCAGTTTGGGTTTGTAAAAGATAGATCATGTCTACTAAACCTGATTGACTTCTTTGTCACTAGAGCAGTAGATGAGGGTAAGGTAGTGCACACAGCCTATCTTGACCTCACCAAGGCTTTCAATACTTTCCCCACTATGGAATTATAACAATAAGTGAGAAGGTCACAAAAAAAAAAAACAATCAGTAAAAACAAAACAAAAACTCCAGCAAAGCTAGAACTTTCACTGAGTGACCTCCCAAACCTTTTGTATCAGAGGCACATGGGATATATGCAAATGACCCTTATGAACATCAGGTGTTTCAGCTAATTGGTGACTCTGAATGCCCATGACTTGTTTCATCATTTTAATGAACAATTTCAGTCCAATAAAACCAAACCCCACTAGTTGTGGATATGCATATTTTGGCCTTGTTATGACCTCATCAGCACAGCACAAGCAAAGTGTTTGACTAAGCATAAGACACACAGGGCTGTTATACCCAGCTGATGTCATTATCCCTTTGGGAAAAACTTTGTACCCATGAACTACAAATCCAAAAAAAGAGGCCAGCACCAAGAATGATATCTGAGTTTATTGCAAATTCTGAATTCTGATAACAGCAGTGGTGGCTTATATAGACAGACATATTCTTGGAGATGTGGGCAGAATGTAAAAATGGGTTTGTTACAGTATAGGAGAAATTTTAATGGGAAGTGAAATAAACTATAATCAGCAAAGCAAGGGTAAAGGGTTAGAGTGAAGATGGTTAATGGGAGAATTTGGGAGTTCAGGACTGAGCATCGGTAAAGCACAGTGCAGAATGTGGTCTGTAATGGAAAAGGAGAAAAGAGTGCAAATGGGCCAATGCAGAAAGAAGACAAAGTGTACTGAGAATACCGACAGATATGAGGGGGGATTTCATAAGGATATGCTACATGAAATGGGAAATGGGAAGTATAAGGAAATATAACTGATTTAATAAAAAGTAGAAAAGGTATTATCAGAAGGTCAATATTTTGACAGAACAGGATTGATAATAATAGGATGGAAAATCATTTCTTAAATGTTGTCTTATGGAATGCATTTTTCCTGTTCCAACTGGCTATGATGTAAATGACCTTAAATTATTCATTATGTCACTGTACTGTGAGATCAACGTATTTTCTTTTTCATTTTTTTCTGAGTACTTCTCTATTCCCTAAAGCTGTGTGACTGTGGGATTAGTATATATAAGTAAGACTGACAATGGGGCAGAGTGCCTAAAATGTCATTTAGGAGAGGGGAGCTTCTCCCACTACATAAAGTGATTTTTTTTATGTTTATGCTTTTACTTGTGTGGGTATATTTGACAGGTTTTTGACCCATTCAGCTTAGTGTTAGTAAGTTGTGTAGGGTTAACTTGATAAAATATACCTTAATAGGGTAGACAGGGGAAATAGATTAAAACTAAGATATCTGAATCAGTAAAGGAAAGAATATGGTTTCTCAGTAAAGCCTGGCTTAAAAACAGGACCACGAGAAGCATACTGCTAGAGCGATGATAGTCATTGAGAAGAAAGCAGACGAGAAGAAAATGTAGTGAGCTGTTACTGGCAGTGAAGTGGGGGAAATTAAAAAGACTAAGCAGGTTTTAACTATAAGGAAGCAGTAGAAACATGTAGGGGTAGCTGGAATGCAGATGTTTTGCACATGTGCACAAGACTTATTTGACCAGTATGAATTGGCATCTGTTAGGCATTCCAGGATGCCACTGGATGAGTTAACATCGTGAAAGAGAAACTCACACACAGAAAATATCTGCATATAAAATTTAAAATGCCTTGCATCCCTTTTTTAGAGTCTGATTGTTAAATGTTGACAGAATCAAAGGGATCAACACTGATTTATGGAAACATTTTTAAGGAAAACATACCAGATCCAATAAAGCCTCTTTAATGGCATGTCTGTCTTCATTGAAATCCTAAGTATGTCCCATGCAATATGAATTTTTAACCACAAAATCCTTGATGTTGTCTATGATTTCAAAAGTGAAGTTGAAGAACAATTTGTTAAACTTAAATCTGTCACTCAAAAAAAATTCAGATGAATTTCAATGTCTTTCACAATTAATTTCTCAACAAAAAAGTGAGGAATATGGAAGTACAAATGAAACTACTCAGGAAACCAACAGTTCTTAATAGAATAACTTGAATATTTTTGAGAATCATTCTTGAGTGTCTTATTCACACATCTCTGCTTTACAGGAAAATACTGAAGTAAGATTTTGTTTTTTGAAAATCTGGCTTCTAAAAATTATGCTTTAACTTCAGAGGTATTCAGATAGATGTTACCCACAGACCTCTTTAGCCAGAATCAGCCTTTATGAAACTATTATGAAGAACTCTCATATTAAAGCCCCTCACTTTTCAGAAAAGGCAACAAATATTATACACAAGTTAAAGATCATTTATTATCCAGTTACTATCATATTTTTCTGTAATAACATTGATAAGCTCTGTAAAGTAGTTTCAGAGTAGATACAATTTGCGTATGCTTTAGTACAAGCATTGATGGAGGTGACCACAAAGAACTTGACAATAAGTCGTATATATTTGGTATTTCTGCCTCTCTGATATGATGGATCAAACTGGCAGGTAGTATTCTTAAACCGTTTGCAATAGTTTATGGGGTAAAACAGGGGAGTCACAAGGGTAAGTTGTTGGTCTGGATCTTTTTTTTTTTTTTTATCCTATATATGTTTAGTATATAGATTCCAGCGTGTATGTTTTGTTGCTAAAGCTCAGAAGACACATCAGTAACTTTGAAGACATTTCAATTTACAGCAATACCTGCAATGTGTGAGTTTATTGCAAGAGGAAAATAACAGTATAAATGCTGACAAGGCTAAACATATGTATTTTGTTACGTTTGATGCATCATGCAAATACAAGATAAATCGAAAACAGATTGAAAGTGTCAAACTATGCAAGGAGCTAGAACTATTTGTAAAAAATAATTTAAAATTTAACCATCATGTTAAATGTGGTTATGGAGTAAGCCGCAGTATGTGTAAAATAATGTATTAAACCTAATGATGAGAATGTTTTAATGTGTGTATACATTTCTCAAATAAGGCTGAACATCGAATATAGCAGCCTACTTTGATATCCATTTACCAAAAAAAAAAAAGAAAAAGATTCACTAAATTAATGTATGCACAAGAGATTCTGATACGCAGGGACATATTATTCAACAGTAATTTGTTCTCTATACTTACAGATAATGTAAAAGTCACTTAGTTGGGATACTTAGGAATAAAGAATGTTACAAAGTCAGGTTCATTAAGATGGTTGTAGTGTTACTGTTACATAACCTATAACTGCTTCATGGAAAGAGTAATTGTGGAATGGAATTCTCTTCCACACTGTGAAAGCCTCAGAAAATCTGTCCCGTTTTTAAATCTGTCCTCAAATTAGTCTTTTGGGGATAATTTTTATGCTGTGTACATAGGCAAAATGAGTGGACTTCCTGTACCAGCACCGTATTTTATTGTATTGTGTCATATTGGTTTGTGTACAATGCTTGGAGTAGTAGACAGATAACTTTTCAGGTTCACAGAATTTACTTACACAGTGCCAAATAAGCTGCTCTGTTAAAGAAAAGAAATAGATTCCAAATGGAAACTGAATATAATAAAAATGCTAGATTATGACACTGAAAACCTATGAATCTTGGTATGTATTTTGGTACATATGGAAAAAAGGACAAGTCAGTCTCTTTTCAAGATTTCTTTACAAAACTACTGCACAGTGATAGCAAGGTATTCAGCTGCAATATGCAACTAAGAATGTTATTCTGTCCTTAGGTATTTCAGTGCCACTCAAAAGTGAATTTGACCACACCGATTTAGCTGCCTAAAACTTGGCATTTGTGTCAGAGCATGTTAAAAGTGAAAAAATATTTTTTTTTCTATAAAGTATGCATAATTTTTACTTCTAGCATAATGGAATCTCAATAAAGATCTGTTCTAATGAATGCCATGTTCTTAATCCTGATTAACAGTTACATACAGGACAAACATAATGGAAACTGAGTGGAAAACAAAATGTCGCATGTTGATAGTGAAGGTTTATGAGCATCTGCATTGGTACATGTGAATGAGAGGTGCCATATCAGTCTGCCTTCAAAGCATCATTAACTCATTCACTCCAATGGAGCTTAGGAAGTTTGTATTAACTTCCAATGGGTGGAGCCCAAGCCTTTTGATAGAATTAAATTACGTACTCACATTTCAAACAAATGTACATATATCTGGAGCCACAGGGGTTATGAAAGAAGTATAAATGGTAAACTCTTCAGCACAAGCTATTTTTATAGGGGTAGTATTCTTTAGGTTCTAGCTCTTAAACTGAATTTTATCAGTCACTACAAACACAGTAACTATTAAATTTGTAATGTTTACAGGTTCATAGGTAGGTACTAGGCTATCGGCCCTGGGGCCTATATAAGCCTAGCCAAAAAAGTTCCCTGACTTTCACCACCCAACAAAGTTATTTTCCTGCACCCCTGTCTAATAGAGCCACAGAAGTGATCCCTGGGGTGAATTTCCTATTTCCCATCCAGTTGTCAAGATTTTTCTTAGAGGGCTAATGAGGAGCTTTGCTTCACATGAATGGGTAGTCTGTTCCAGAGCATGCAAAGTCTCTGGGACAGGAATATATCCCTCCAGCATGTTCTGTTTATTGTGGTGGCAAGGTTTAGGTCCCTGGAGCATGTGGATTGCAGGAATTGGGGTTTCTTTAACTGTAGCATGTCCAACATAGCTGGGTTTGACATGGCTTTGTATGTTAGGCAGAGGTTGCCTCTGAGTAGGCAATAAGCGACAGAGTAGAGCTGGAGTTTTTTGAGACGGTCTGCATATGGCATCTGTTTGAGGCAGGTAATCCTCTTAGTTAGGTATTTCTGTGGCCTTTCTAGTTGTTGTAGATGTCTTGCGAGGTACATGCCAAATGGGGCGTTGTAGTCTATAATGGGTCTGATGAGGGATGAGTAGAGAGGAACAATGACCTCTTTCTTTCCGGTGGTGAACCCCTTTGTGATGAGGTGTGCCAAGTGGAAGGATTTCCTGACTACTGTAGTGATGTGATTATTGAAGGAGAGACTACTGTCCACCTGTGTCCCAAGGTCTCTTATCACACTTTTGGTGTTTAGTAGGCTACTGCCTATGAGGTAGTTCATGGGTACAGTGTTTTTCCCAAAGGGGATGACAGTGCACTTCTTGGCATTGAGCTTGAGACCATGACTTTGACACCAAGAATTAGTCTCAGTGAGGCCCCTTTGTAGAATGTCTGCATCATTAGGTGATTCTATTATGGCACCTAGTTTGCAGTTGTCTGTGAACTTCATTAGCCAAAGACCTGCTGTATTAGCCTGGACGTCTGAGAAGTAGATGCCAAACAGCAGAAGACCCAGGACTGAGCCCTGTGGTCCTCCACTTGTCAATGGTCAGAAGTTGGATTTGGTGTCGGCTACTTTCACTGTGTGGGTTCTGTCAGTGAGCCATTTGGCCACCCATCTTGTGACATAGGGATTTATGCCCAGTATAGTGAGTTTATCTATAATTCCTGATTGGGGGATGGTGTTGAAAGGCTTGGCAAGGTCAAGATAGCCTGTGTGCACCACCTTACCCTCGTCCACGGCTCTGGTGACTGCTTCAAAGAAGTTAGTCAGGTTTAGGAGACATGACCTACCTTTTACAAACCAAAACTGAGTGGGGTCCAGAGTTTGGAGGTTACCAATATCCTTGTTTATAAGCTCCAAGATGATACATTCCATGGCCTTGCAGATCATGCTCATCATGCTAATGGGGCAGTAGTTCTCGGGGTCTGTGGTGGTGTCCCCTTTGTGGAGTGGGATAACCGTTGCTGTGCACCATTCAGTAGGCACAAAGCCTGAAGTGAGGTTATGATTGGACATGGTACTTAGGTGGGGTGTGAGTTCTTTCTGTAGTTCATGCAGAACACAGCCTGGTATGTTGTCAGGTCCCATGGATGCTGTGTTCTTGGCTTTGGAGAGTGCCGGTGTTTACTTGTGCAGCCATGATTACAGGGGCTTTGCATTCTTCTGGTATAGTGATGGGCCCTTTGGGGGGGAGTGAACCTATCTGCCAGGATGTTGGCAATATCATTTGGTTCTGTATATCTAGTTCCATTGTGCTGTAGCTCAGAGGAGATCTGAGTGTCGCCATTGAGATTCTTGACATAGCTGTAGAATGCTTTGTGGTTGCCTTTAGAATCAGTGGCAATTTTATTTTCATAACTAGCTTTGAAGGATTTTATGAGGGATCTCAGCTTCTTACTAAGGCTGACGAGGGAGTTCCTGGAATCAGGGGATTTAACCTTTTTTTGCAGAAGCAGCTTTTTCCTTCTGTTGTAGAGTTTGTTTATGGCAGGGGACCACCAGGTTGGCTTCCTTTTTTTGGAGGATAGTGTCTTGGTTCTGTTGGGGATTGCATGATCCATGCACTCTTGTGTGTGCTTATACAGTGCATTTGTATAGGATTCAGCAGTCGTACTCCTATTTTCCATCTGTGTGGGTGTTGTGAAGCTTGCCACTTCTAACGTAAGAAGCATGAAGTTGGCTTTGGAGAAGTTTTTTATGGTGGTTTCCTTAATGGGGGGTGGGAGCAGGATATTGATGTCTAGGGTGATTAGCTTGTGGTCGGATATGACCAGCAAAGAGTTGACCTCTGGCATGGAACATCGGTTTCCCATATTGGTAATGACCAGGTCTAGTATATTGCTCTCCCTGGTGGGAGTATGGACAAGCTGATCCAAGGTATTGGAATTTATGAATTCCAGAAATTGTTGAGCAAATGAGTTAATACATGAGTAGTTTTCCCAGTTGATGGTGGGGTAGTTGAAATCACCCATTATTTGAGTATTGGGCTGTACCTTACTATTACCCAGTATATCAAGAAATGTGGAGTGGGCATCCTGGGGCATGGCAGGAGATCTGTAACAAGCTATGACCTGGATTGCAGTCTTGACCAGTGTTAGTTCCACTTGGATAATTTTGGATGCATTATATTGATCAACTAGCCTGCAGGTGTGGATATGCTTAATGAATATGGACATACCACCTCCTTTAGTGTTTCGGTCCAGGTTAGGTGTCCAGAAGGTGTGGTATGAGTTATAGCCTGGTAAATGCAGCAGTGCTCTCTGGAGCCTTGAACCAGGTTTCTGTCACTGCACATATGTCAATGTTCTCCATTTTAAGGAGTACCTCGAGGGGGTGCATTTTGAGGTTTAGACTTCTAGCATTGAGTAGCATTACCCTCAGATTTTGCTTGCTTATACCTGCTACTGTGGTGAGTTTGTCATTTGAACCTTGCCTAAAAAAGGCACTATAGGGGTGGCAAGACCCTTAGCCAGTATCCAGAATTCCAGGGGTGACAGGTGCAGGCCATCTCTGGCAAAGCATCATGATCTGTGGATCATGTTGTCCCAGGCAGACAGACATTGGATCCCATTAGAATGACACCAGAAGCTTAGCCAATTGTTGAAGTCAATCATTTTGTCCTTGTATTGTGGTATAATTCTGGGTGATGGCAGGATGCTACTCAGAGCTAGGGTCATACCTGCCTGGGCTACATGATCCGAGAGCTCCTCCATGTCTCTTTTCATGTAGTCCAGGGAGGTATGTCTCAGGTCATTCACACCAACATGGACAATGACAGAGTCATATTTGTACTTGTTGTGGAGTGACCTGAGTGCTTGTGTTATGGACAGATCCTGGCACCTGACAGGCAGCTGACAGTAACTTTCTCCTTGTTTAGTCTGATGAGTGGGACACCAGTGTGCCTGACTATAGAGTCATCTATGACTAGTGTGCTAGGTACGTTGTTTTGCCTTATGGACTGAGGTTGAGTAGCACACTGATTTTGTGGGCTATATGTCATTTGGGTAGTGTTGGGTGGTGGTGGTTGCTTGCGTTTCAGCTTTGGAGGTCTCTGTTGTTTGGGCAGATTTTTATTGAGAGCCTCTGTGAATGTAGATGAGTGTTTTGTGTTACTATGCATGAGTTTAGGTGGTGTAGGTTTTGATGGAATATGTGTTGGGTGTGGTGTGGTACAGGTGTTACTGTCTATTACAGTCTTGGCTGGAGAGAGCTTGGCTTCCAGTTTGGCAATATAAGTCCATCTCTCACATGTTGTAATGTTTGGTGGTAGGAGGAGAGGGTTGTCTGTGTACATGAGGCAATTGCTACATTGCCCCAAGATGCCCAGATTAATCAGGTGGACAGGAGAAAATACCGAGAGCTGACCCTTAGACATACCTGGATAGGTGCAATTAATTTAAGTACTAAAAACTGTTTTCCTCCTAACAAGTGAGGAAAGTTGAGTGCTGCAGTAATTTGTAGATTATTTAGTGCTTGCAACGAGTTATGAACAAGTGCTGAGCACAAGGAAACAGTTTTGAGTGCTAAAACTAGAAGACTGGCTAGTTCTAAGGGAAAATTAGAAGAGCAGACTTTCCTGGCACTGGAAATGGTTTAACCTTAGTTAAACAGTGCTGTGGGATGCGCAAAACTGTGCAAACACATTTCTTTAAACAGAAAGATAAAATGGATAGAAATAGCCCAAAATGGCCAGTAAAACTACAGATTCTGACCTGAAACCACTCCTCCAGTGACAGATAGGCTGCTCAAAGCTCATCACTCTCACTGATGAACAGAGAAGCTTACTTCTATCTTAGTAAGGTCTGGGCAGCACAGAAACTACAAACCAGCCCAGAATTCAGCAAAATCTGAAATTCAGACTCTACTGGTTATAGAAAGGCAGGAAATGAGTAGAGAGATAACATTTTTTAATTAAAACAGACACAGTAAAGCAAACACTTTTAAAACAGAAAAATAGCTATCACATTTGAGTGTGTAGCCCTCAACATTTCAACAGTTGAAAAACAATTAAACACCTATTTTTTAAACAACTTACAATATCTCAGCAGCCACTCAAGTTACACACATACTGTCAGCAAACTTTTATTCATCTAGCTAAGAGCTTTCATATGAGGCTAAGGAGTTCTGTCTGTGTTACTTGGTTGTTGAGATATTTAGAAACATGAAAATTATATCTATATGAATTAATATCATAAAAGCAACAGTTAATATCTATTTATCTGAACTAGAATGAGGTCAAATATTAAATGTAGTTGAGTTTACCATTGTGTGACCTTTAAAATGAAGTATTTTAAAACCTTGTACATAGCACAGTTTTGGAATTATTGATGCAAATATGAACAAGCAATATTTGATGCCTAGAGGCATCAGTAGGAGTTAACTGCAGATGCACCTGGAAGCGTCACTCAGATGTAAAAAGTTAAGAAATTGCTAGAAAGCAAAAACATCATCATATACAACTACTTAATTTTCTTCTCAGCCTCTACTAAAAGGGATTACATTTTGCTCATTCAGGCTTTCCCTTTAAACAAACAGAAATAAATAAATGCAATTCATCCAAAACTGTCATTCAAACCTTAGCAATTTTATTGCAGCTTAATGAAGAATTTGAGACCACTATACTAGCTGCTTCATGCCACAGCATTTGAATATCAAGAAAATTACAACTGAAACCTGTTCTTACTCCTTCCCATCTAGAAATTGTGTTTCCTTGCTTTACATAGCATAGACTAGATTCAGACATGCTGAATCTAAACTATTTGGTATCACTGTGCTCTTAGACCAGCCATCTTTCATTAAGAGGGCCTACCTGCACCTTTGTGGCAGACGTTTGTAGCTCAGGACCCATATAATTTGGTGACTGTTGGATTAAGGTTCAGTTTAGGGCTTTCCCATTGGTAGTTTTTTGTTAAAACTGTTTACATTTCCTGTATTTAATATTTGACCTTAGTTTACTGGAGCACCTCAACATTTGACAACTTTAGCCAGAAGTCTGGAATGCACCTGCAGTGAAATCCAAGGCATCCACTTAAAAAATAAAGTAAGTGAAACACAAGTATATTTTAAGCCACCACCGCACTTTGCTAACTGTATTTAATTGAATTACTGCTTAATTTTTGCTGTTTGTGACTGCTTTTTACTCCGCACTTTGAAATTATGTTTCATTGCCTTATAAACTATAAGGTAGATTCAGACCTGCTGAATCTAGACTGTTTGGTATCACTGTGCTCTTAAACCAGCCATCTTACATTAAGAGGGCCTAACCCACACTCTTGTGGCAGAAGTGTATAGCTCAGGACCCATCTGAGTTGGGGATTGCTGGTGAAAGGCTCAGTTTGAGCTTTCCCATTGTTAGTTGTGTTAAAACTGTTTAAATTTGCTTGTATACAAGCCTCGCATTTGCATGTGTTTGTGCTCAGCTGCTCAATGTTTGGCAACTTTAGCCAGAGATCTGGCGTGCATCTGCACTGAAATCCAAGGAACTCACTGAAAAAACTAAAAAAATAAGTACATTTTAAGCCAACACTGCACTTTGTTAACTGCATTTAATTGAATTGCTGCTTCATTTTTGCTGTCTGAGACTAAGTACAGATAGCTCACTTCCTTCACTAAGGCCACATTCAGACAAATCCTGCCACAATAGACAGGTAGTATCCCAACATTTCTCCTTCCAGCTTAATTAATATGGGCATCTTGAGGCAATGTAGCAGTTGCTTCATATATACTGACAACCATTTACTCCTAAAGCAAACTAATACCCTGTGTGATAGATGCAAATACACTGTGGAACTGGAGTCAATTTTCTCACGTAAAAACAAACTAGACCTCAAACAGGATGTCATCACGCATGCTTCAACTATCATGCAAACCTCACCTCTTACACAAAATAAGGTCACAACACATAAACCCACATACATGGAGGTACTCACTAAAAGTCTACCAAAAGAATGGAGACCTCCCAAACGCACACCACCCACACTCGCCACTAAGCATTAAAGAAACCACTACACATATCAACACACACACATACATGTCTCAACAAATAAGTCCCTATTGCAAAACACATCAAATGTTTTGTTCATAGGTGACTCCATAGTGAGGCACACAGATGTCCCTCTCACCAGACTGGACAAGGAGAAAGTCATGGTTACCTGTCTATCAGATGCCAGGATCCAACAAATCATGTATGCACTCAAATTACCCAAAAACAAGTATCATTATGACGCTGTCATAGTTCATATTAGAGTGAATAACTTTAGACATACCTCTCTGGACTATATGAAGAGAGACATGAAGTAACTTTCTGATTATGTGTCCCAGACAGGTATGTCCCTAGTCTTAAGCAGTATCCTGCCCTCACCCAGGATGATGTCACAATATAAACAAAAAAATGACTGACTGTAACAATTGGCTCAGCTTCTGGTGTCAGTCCAAGGGGATCCAGTATCTGTCATCATGGGAGAAACTGGTAGACTGACCTCACTTCTTTGCTAAAGATAGTCTGCACCTGTCCCCCTTAGGCTTTCTGATACTGGTAAAGGCCCTTGCCTCCCCCATAGTGCCTTTTCAAGCAATGTCAAAACAATACATTTTCCAGTGTAATAAAATCTAATCAAGACAAACTCAGAGTCGTGCTGCTTAATGCTAGGAGTTTAAACACAAAACTGCACTCACTGGAACAACTCCTCACCTTGGAGGATACTGATGTCTGTGCAGTTATCGAGACATGTTTCAAGGCTACTGAGAGCACTCCAGCCATGTGAGGTTACAATACCTTCCACAGGCTAAGACCTCAAAATAGTGAGAAGGACCCAAAAGTGGAGATATATCCATCTTCATATATATATATATATATATATATATATATATATATATATATACATAGGGATGGATGATAGTGCCACATTGCCTTTTAACCAACAACCCAGTATGTGATGTCAAAGTCTTCTCCAATAAAAACATAAGGTCTTGCTTGTTTTTATATATAAAAGTCGGAGATTCAAATAACAATTCTTTAAGATTGTCAGCACACTGTAGTAGGGACCAGTTTCGATGCACAACATTCTCGATTTCTTTCACATCAGTAGTATAATGTTGTTGTGTCTTTGGCTTTAGTATAATGCAATAGCATTTTCATCTGCAATTTAAATGCACTTTCTTTGTTACCTATATCTAATTGCTGTAACCCATTCAGTATTATGGGTGCATACTTGTCTTTTCCAGCGACCCAGATTTCTTGACCAATTGAATCCAAAAGAGATCTGGGATAGCCCCTGTCTCAAACATTCCTCATCACCTGAGGTCAAATGAGAAACATGAATTAGTTGACTCTTAACCACTCCTCTCTTCTGATGAAACAGGTGACAGCTAGTGAAATGCAAAAAGTATTACAGTAAGTAGATTTTCTATAAATGCCAGTTAAAATTTTTTTTATCGTCACTTTTTTGTATTTCCATGGCTAAATATGGAATGGAAAGCTGATTACATTGAAAGGTGAACCTGAAAAAGTTGGTACTTCGCTGCATCTGGTGTAACAATTGATCAAAATGCTCCACAGTGTCATCCCATATAAGTAAATGGTCATCCAAACATCTGAAGTAACCAATGCTGTGCTTCAAAATGAATGACTTGATTTATTCAATTGTACTGGACCGGAGCGAACTAAAATTTTATTAAATGAGAATGGCAGATGAATGGTGAAGCTTAAGCAAGACATTTCTAAACTTGTGGAATCCATAACTATGGACCTGGAATTCCACAGGTACAAACTGCGGTTTAATAATTTGTTTCATTCAATTGATAATAAGCTGGTCCAAATTAAGAACAGAAAAGATAAAAAGTTACTTCGTGATGATACCGATTATCGTAACAAAACAGTTTATCGTGTCCCCCTGGTCTCCAGCAATTTATACAGCACAATGAGGGTCATGTTACTGTGAATATAGAACATGAGGTCCCTTTAGAACAGACTGCATTGAAGAGATTGGAGAGATGGGCAAGGAAGGTCAACAACCAATAGTTTGTAAATCAGCACTCCCATGTGGAGATAACTAGGTGGAGAAACAACAGAAGGCGATTTATGAGACAGAATACACAGAGCCAGTAGATGTCTTTACTACTCTTGATTCCGATTTACAAATATCAGATACTGTGACAATTACTTCTTTTTTCAATTTTTACATTTATAATTTTACAGAATTAAACATTGCTCCCCAACATCACAGCCTGTTCCTCAAAGGTTTTAATGTTATTCCTGCCTTATGGAAAAGGGTGGAGGATATTCTCCTGGATTTAAGGATATTTACCAGGAAATTAAATTTTCAGATTTTATTTGGGGGCAGTAGTGGTAACAGTAGTGGAGATGGTCTTAAAAGAAAGAGCACTATGAATCCACCTTTACATCCTGTGATAACTCTGTCTGAAAAATAGTGCAAAAAGGATATGCATAGGTCTCTGGGGAACAACACAAGACAATTTTACAATTTGTCGCCACAAGAAAAACAACTTCTTAATGAGTTTGTTTACAATAAAGATATTAGATGCATGAAACCTGACAAGGATGGTGAACTTGTGATTATGGATACTGTTGATTGCGCAGGGAGGATGTTAAACTTACTTCATGATGAGACAGTACATTTTACGGTTTCTATTAATAAGATTAACATAATTTACAGAGAAATTGAGGTAGTCCTGGATGAATTACTCTTGTTTGATACCATCTCACAAGGTTTACATGACTATCTTAGAATTGATTTCCCTGTTATTCCAAAAATGTTTGGAATTCCTAAAATTCATACGGACATACACAACCCCTCCCCCTTTGTTCCATCATGGTGGCGAGAGTTTCAGCTACTGAGCCTTTAGCAAAGTTTGTGGGTTGTAAACTGAAACACTTATTTAAATTTTTCCCACATATATTAAAAGATACATTGGGGCCTTTTAGACAAACTGAGACATATTTCTGCAAAGGCACAGACTTTATTGTTTACTTCTGATGTGCAAAGTCCATTAACAATAATTCCCCAGAAAGTGGGACTAAGTTGGTTTGAGGAGATTGTTTCCAGATATGGTTCATTGACTGTCACTGATAACAACATGATTTGTGAATTCCTAGACCTAGTTTTTGTCGCTTGTCTTGTATATCTGAATAAGACAATGAGGCCTGGGTGTTCATTTAAGTATTTTATTATATAAAAATACAGCAGAATGGATATCAGGAAAATTAAACTTAAATGAACTAACAGATTGACTAACACTTACGTGCATGCTTATATCTTGACTATTCACTGCAAAATGGCACTCTTGCTTGCATGTGCTTAGTACTTATATGCTCGTGCCTGCTGACTGGAAAGCTTCTTAAAGGTATATCACATACTCTGATCTATATCCTCCCTATTTACTGAGCTGTCTTGCAATGATAATGTCATTTGAAAGGGCATGCAAATTATACAGACAATAATAAACAAAACAACATTCATGTCCAGGTTGACATGTATTTAGAATTAGGTCTGGAAATGCGACCTGATCTTGTAGTAGACTTGTAGACTTGTAGACTTGTAGACTTCCTGATGAAGTCATATGTTTGACGAAAACGTGTGCATATTGTGTGGCGTTAATAAACTACTGGTTGTGGATTCGAGCATTGGAACCTTATTGTGAGCTGTTTGAGTGACATTCTATCACCAATTCTTCAGGTGGAGTTTGCCTTGGACTGTCGTTTTTACTTGCTGATCTCGTAGTAGTTAAAACTGGGTTTAATAACAGGGACAGTCAAAGGTGAATATTCTGCTTTAGGACTCTTGGGGATATTCTCAGGAACAGGATTATCTGCTGGAATGTGCTCTGGTACTGGAACATTTGTCACAGGCAAGATGCTATAACACTGACTTTGACATTGGTAATAAATGTTTCTGATTCTGTCTAAATTCTATTCACTGTGAATCCACAATGTACGATCTCAGCTCTTGACACAAACTTTTCACAAATCTAATCCAATCAAAACCTTTTGCTGTCTACGTCCTCACTATCTCCCCTCCTTGTAATGGACTGAGCGGTTTGATGACCTTATCATAATGGGACTTCTGGGACAAATACTTTTTCAGCAGTTGAGCTTTCATTGCTTTGTTGTTCTTAGCAAATTAATCCAACAAATTGCTACTGATTGGTAGTGTGGTTCTGCTTTGTCTTGACATAAGTCTTTGGGCAGGCGAACTAAGATGATTATAATGAGGAATATTTCTGAGATTCAGGAGGTTTGGAAAAACATCAGTATTGTCTCATTTTGATTTCTAACAGCTGTTTTGCACTTGGATCTGATCATTCCATCAAGCCATTTGACTGTGGGTATTCAGGATTACTTGTAACATGAACAAAGTCCCACATTTCTGCAGATCTTTTGAACTGCTGACTTGTAAACTCTGCACCATTGTCAGAAATGAGTTTGTGCAGACTACCATGGACAGAAAAATGTCTCTTCAACTTACTAATGACAGTATTTGATGTGAGATTAGGAAGTAGGACAATCTTGAACCAATCGAATAAGAGTCTACTAATACCAAGTAATGTTGACTGTTCCATTCAAAGATGTCTGTATGTACTGTTGACCAAGATAGTTCAGGAATCTGGCTTAGCTGAAGTAGTTATTTTTTTTCTAATATGGTTTGGTACTATTACATACAGAATTAGAAGAAAGTACTTTCTTAATGTCTTTTGACATAGAAGGCCAAAATGCTAGTCCTCTCTCCCTTCTTTTGGTAGAATTGGTTTCTGGGTGGCCACGATCCAAGATCTTAATGTACTCATGTTGCAAGGATTTTGGAACAATCAGTTTTGGACCTTTCATTATGATACCATTGTCAGATAAAATCTCATCTCTTTAAGGAAAATACTCCTGCACTTCTACTGGTAAACAAGATTGTTTTGAAGGCCTTCCTCAACTGATAAAGTGGTTGAACTTCTGGAGAATTGGATGTGAAGCTGTGTGAGTTCAAAGCTCATCAAGACACGTGGAAGAAAAATGTCTCACTTGCATGACTTCAAAATCAGGTTTATCATTTTCATGCTGTTCAGCGATCCTTCTGTGCAATTTGTATAAAGTATCAGCAAGATAAAGAAGTTTGCCTTTTGTGTAAACAATATGTAAATTGTACTATTGCAATTTGAGTATCATGTGTTGCAATCAGGCAGGAGCTGTGTTCATTGACTTTCTCAAAATAGTGACTAGAGGTCAGTGGTCAGTCTCGTTTTGAATAGGTCATAATCATGGAACTTCAAACATGCAAACACAATTGTCAGGAATTCTTTCTCTATCTGAGCATACTGCATCTCGGTTTGGGTTAGAGTTCTCAGTGCATAGGCTACTGGTTTACCCTTTTGAAGAATGACTGCACCAAGTCCAAGCTAAGAAGCATCACAGGAAAGTGTTACTGGTTTCTGGACATTATAGTATCTTAAAGTAGGTGGAATGACAATTCTTTGTTTCAGGACATCAAATGCTCTTTGGTGTTGCTCTGACCCAGACAAAGATGCTTCTTTGCGTGTCAGCTCTCTGAGTGGTGCTGAAAGTTGTCTCAAGTCTGGAATGAACTAGCCTAGATAGTTGACAGTGCCAAGAAAACATCCTAGGGCTTGGACATTGTCTGGAGTTGGCATCTCAAGAATAGCTGTTTGCTTGGAAGGATCTGGTCATAATCCTAAACTGGTAAACAAATGACCATCATAAGCAACTTCCTGTAGCCTGAATTGGAATTTCTGAGGATTCAGCTTAAGACTGACTTCACGAGCTCTGTCTAAAACTGTTTTGAGGTTTCTATCATGCTCCACTTGACCATTGCCTCCTACAAGAATATCATCTACTATAATAGCACATGGATAGCCTGAACAAATTGCTCCATTGCACGTTGAAAGATTTCACTGGCAGAATTTATTCCAAATGGCATTCTCAGAAATTTGTACCTTCCGAATGGTTTACTAAATGTCATTAGCAATGAGTATATACAGCAAGCAAAATGTGCCAAAATTAACTTTTTGCATCTAAGACAGAAAAAACAGTGGCATTTGGCATAAGAACAGCAACTTCTTCAACTGTGCGCATTGGATGACGAGGTTGTTTTAGTGCTTTGTTCAAGTCTCATGGATCAATACATATTCTAATATGATATGAGCTTTTCTTATGAGCTTCTACCATGGAGGATACCCCTTCAGTTGATTCTTCAACTGGACAAATTGCTCCTTTCTGCACCATTCTGTCTAGCTCACCCTTGACTCTGTTCTGCATAACTACTGGACCTTTCTGTGCTGGTCTGATAACTTGGGTTACTTCAGGATCTAACTTCATGGGATACACAACTGGGAGTTTTCCTAGTTTGTCTTTGAAAAGATCACCATAGTCAGAAAAAAATAGTCTGGTTGAAATTTGAGCTGTTGTCCTTCAAGCTTACATGGTGGACTTCCTTATTAAATGAAAGCAGTCCTATTTTCAAACTATCTCTATGGCCTAATAATGACTGCACATGTCTCTTGACTATGTAAAATTGCAAGTCATAGCTGTTCCCAGCACAGTAACATGAAAGCACTACTGACCCCTCTGTTTGAATTTCTTCATCACCATAAGCAACAAGCTTCACACACTTAGCCAAATCGAGCTTCTCACTAGCTTTTACTATAGCAAATATTTCTGCTGACATAACATTGCACTTTGAATCAGTATCACCTTTAAGCTTATCGGATCTCCCATTTATTTATTTATTTATTTATTTATTTATTTTACATTTGTTAACCAGGAAAGTCCGACTGGATACATGTCCATTTTCAGCGGAGGCCCGGGGAGAAAAGCTCCAACATCACATTACATATATGAGAGAACAAATAAGCAGCTTAAGTACATAGGATTTCTATGAAAAAAATACTTATGAGTAAATTTCAAGTAATTATTTACAAGGTTTTGTTGTATATATTACATACCATGTCATACATTTTTCAGTTTTCTTTTACCAAGGTGTGCATTGGTTTAATACAGTATATGTCATTGAATTAGAAGGAACGTATCATTAACTTAACAAGTATACCAGGAGATGCAGGTGGTCTCTGATGGAATCCTTTTGAACAGTGCAGAGGGGAGGATTAGCCAGGGGTATAGCATGACAAAGCCAGCTGTTTTCATAATAAGTTTTCAAGATTCGTTTGAAATGAGTAAGAGAGGTGGTAGAGGAAATTTGGCTTGAGAGTGAATTCCAGGTTCTGGCAATAGTGCATGCAAAGAGCGATTTCCCAACATTGTTTCTTTGTTTGATGACATGTATGAAGTTTTGGTTAGTATATCTTAAGGGTCTGGAGGTTATGTAGGGCTGTATTAGCTGCAGAAGTGCTGGGATTTTGTCAGGAAGTTAGTAGAGTTTATGTGCTAATGTGAGTTGATTGAGTAGGAGTAGGTGAGGCAACTCCAGCCAGTTGAGTTGCTTGAGGGATAGACAGTGGTGGGATCTATAGGAGACATCAGTTGCAAACATGGCTATCTTGTTGTAACAAGATTCCATTTTGTTTAGTTCTGTGCAGTGGAGATTAGTCATAATGGGGGAGGCATAAAAGAGGATGGATAAGAGGTGAGTTCTTGCTATGGTGGCTTTAGTATGTTTGCTCCTGTAAAGGAGACCAAGCTTTTTATTTACTTTCTTGATTGTTTGTGCTATGTGTATGTTGTTTTTCTAGGATTAAGTATAAGTTTAATGTTAGTGAACCATGCTTCAGCTAAAGTAAAGTTATTTTGAGTGAGGGTTTGAAGTTCCTTTAGAGTAGGGGTGGCACAGATAATAATGGTGTTGTCTGCTTATTGCACTATTGAGGCAGAGGGGGAGGAGGAAGCTATTCAGTTTGTAAATAGGGAGAACAGCAAAGGACCAAGGATGGAACCCTGTGGCACTCCTATGGCTACTGGTAATAGGGGAACAATTTGTCTTGCCATAGGACTGCTTGCTGATGGCCTGATAAATAGCAGTTAAACCATGATATAGTGGAGGAGCTCATGTTAAGGGAGGTTAGAGTTTCGAGGAAAATATGGTGGTTGACCATATCAAACGCTTTAGCTAGGGCTAGGAATATGAAGGATAGGAATAATCCTTTGTTCCTATGGTAATTGACTATGTTGGTAAATGAGAGTAATACTGTGGTGGTGTTATGGGAAGGTCTAAAGCCATGCTGGGAATTGGATAGTAGATTGTTTTTAGGAGGTGATTCATTAGTTGAAAGTAAACTACTCTCTCTAATATTTTTTGACAGTGGAGATAGAATTGCGATTGGGCGATAGTCAGTTCAAGGGAAGTACCTCCCTTGTGGAGTGGAATAATATGTGATACTTTCCATGTGTCAGGGACTTTACATTCTGCTATAGACCTATTTATGAGTATAGATACGGGATAGGCTATTGCCTCTGCAGTTAATTGAAGGAAGTCTGCTGGAAGGTTGTCAGTGGTTGCTTTGGTTGTTTTAATTTTTTTGAGGAGTTTGGCTATTAACTTAGTGGGAACTGGCTGTAGAGAGAAGCTGGGGGGCAAGTTTAGAGAACTGGGGTGAGTAGGGGTAGTTGTTGGAATGGGGCCTCTGGCACTCTTTTGGGTGTTGGCAAGGGCTTGGACTGTATTAGTAAAGTAGTTGTTAAATTGAGTGGGGGTGTCTTCCAGGTTGTTTGGTAATACAGGGGTAGGGGTAGTGGGTTTCCCTGGGTGTAGTAAACTCTTTAATGTGGCCCAGAATTTTTGGGGGTGGTTAGCATATTTTTCCTGTGTGGTTTTGTAGTAGTTAGTTTTGTCAAGTTTAATTTGCTTTTTGGCTTTATTGCAAAGTTCCAGATATTTTTGTCTCAAGGTGTTGGTTTTGGATTTCTGGTATTGCAGCCAGATTTTGTTTGTTTTTTTTTTCATTATAATCTTTGTATCATTAGATAGCCATGGGGCATAGTTAGATCTGACTCTGATGGTTTGGGAGGGTGCATGATGGTTTAAGATGTTTAGGAAGGTTGAGTTGAAGTATAGCACGGCTTCATTAAGGGATAGTTGTTTTAGAGGGGTCCAGTTACAGTATTTTAGTGCATTTATTAGATTGTTGGCTTTGAGGGACTTCTTGTTGCCCACTACTCTGAGGATGGGTTGGTTAATCTGGTGGGATCTGTTCCTAATTAGATAGGTTGCGGGATGGTCACTCAGACTGTCTGGAAGATAGCCTGACTGATGTACAAGAGTAGGGTCAGATAACAGAATCCAGTCTAGGATGGCCTCACATTTGGCTGCTTTGTCAATTCTAGTGGGGGTAGATATAATTTGGGTGAACTCATGAAGGTTAATGTAGGCAGAGGGATTGTGGTTGGTACGCTCAGCCCAGTCAATATTAAAATCAACCTAATATGATGGTTTCTTTTGGAAGAGAGGTTGGTATCCAGTTTAGCAGGTTTTCCAATATAGTAATATTATTTCCTGAAGGAATATAGCCACCTGCAATAATAATGTGTTTTTTTGTGCTTAGCTTTAATTTGGCAATTATCAGCTCTACACCTCTGATATCATGTGAGTTATAATCTATTTGCTCTATAGCAAAATGGTTATGTAATAGCATTACAACTCCACCACCTTTTTTTCCCTAACCTGTCTCTACATATAATATTGTAACCAGGGGCAGTAATCTCATTATTGTGGTGTTCTGGTTTAAGCCTGGTTTCAGTTAACAAAGCAATTTCAGATTTGTGAACTGCTAAAAGGGCATGAAAGTCCTGAGTTTTGATAAGTATGCTTCTTATGTTCAAGTTTAATAGGAGGAGAGATGAGGTAGGCCTTACATATATGGGATTTGTTGATTTAGGTTTGAGTTTGTTGATGCACTGGGTCCTGGGTTAGGGTGTATGTCTCCACAGCAAGTGAGTGTTTGGAGAAGGTATAGCTAGAGTTTAGCTAGTTTGAGTGTTATTTTGATTTGTTTTTGGGAATAATGAGAGTTACATTTGTTTGTACGCTTACTATATAAGCATGAAAAAGGTTTGGTGGAGATAAGGTCATGTGGTGATATAGGAAAGTTAATTAGCTTTTTTGCACTGGTAAGGGAGTCAGTCTGACCTGTCGGTGGGGTATAGACATAAAGTTTTGTGTGGTAGGAGGTAAGAAAGGAGATAGTGAATAGTGCAAGTATGGTTAATGTATATAGTAAAGGTTTAAGAAGATGGGTGTTGTGTGGGGAGTAAATGGTATGGGGTAATGTTGGAGCTGTAATGGTTGGATGGTGGGAGAGAGTGTAGTGAACAGGGTGTGGTGAGGTAAAATAGTAATGGGGTGTTATAGGTGAGATTGGTTAATTAGGTGTAGGAGTTGATTGGTGGGTGTGGCTAGTAACTATAAATTTAACTGTTATGGGGTGGGTGGGAATGGGGGTAGGGTATGGTAGTGAAGTGAGCAGAGCGGGGCAGCACTGTCCTAAGGGAGAAGCAGTAGTTGAAAGAAAGACAGTCAGTCAGTGTGAGAATAAGGTTCTCTATATAGGAGATATGTGCAGCTTAGTTTAATGGTTGTTCATTTTGTTTCTGCACAGATCTATGGCATGGGATAGAATCAGGTGCTAAGCTGGGAGCAAGTCTAGTGAGATGAGTGGTGAGACTGTGGTATGGGAAGGGAGGCTATGGGACTGAGGTAGTAGATAGTGAACTAGTGTGGGAGACAGAGGTGTGAGTGGGGACCAAGCATAGAAGAATAAGGGGATAAGAGTGAGTATTCCTGAAGGAGTAAGAAAGAAAAGGGACAAGGCTAACAGAGTGAGTGGTAGGTATAAGGCTAGGTATGAGGATGGGTAGGTTGGAAAGGCCACGTACAGGCTTGTGAGTGCAGGGGTAGTGTGGTGGGGGGAACACAGGGAGGTGCGGTAGCTGACCAGGGGCAGTAAGTTTAGCAAAGGATAAGAATTACAGTAGTAGATGTAGAGACAATATCACATACGTTATTCAGTCACTGCACTATTGCTGGAGAGAAACTTCCACCGATGGATCAATACTCTTTAAGAGGGAGTGGGTGGTCTTCAAGGCTGGTTGGGTTTAGACAATGAGCCTTTTCTTTTTTTATTTTTAGGTTCCAGGGACGTTATACAGTCACTGCAATGTTGCTGGAGAGGAACTTCCACCAATGGATCAATACTCTTTAAGAGCGAATGGGTGGTTTTCAAGGATGGTTGGATTTAAACAATGAGCCTTTTCTTTTTTTTATTTTAGGTGCCAGGGACGTTATTCAGTAAATGCACTGTTGCTGGAGAGGAACTTCCACCGATGGATCAATACCCTTTAAGAGGGAGTGGGTGGTCTTCAAGGCTGGTTGGGTTTAGACAATGAGCCTTTTCATTTTTATTCTTAGGTGCCAGGTACATAGTCAGCAAGACACTTCACTGCATTTGGGAGGATTAATTAATCCAAACAGTACAAAATACTTCATTCCTTGCCCACAAATCTACTGCATTGACTGTTTCACCAAGCACAAACACACCATCAACATAAAAAGTAGGGTCATAGTTTTATCATTGAGCTACTTGTCTCTTTGAATGCTCTTTTTAATAAAGATTGAACCTCTTTGGGTTTGCAAAGCCTTTTGAAATGATTCCCCTTTTTACATTTGTGGCACTGCTGACCAAAAGCTAAGCACTCTTTTGTTTTAGGATCATGACTACCACCACAATTAGGACAGCTGACTATGAGGCCAGGTGGGGGCACATTCTTTGATTTAGCTGACTCACACTTGTGCTTCACTGAGCATGTCTGCCTCACAGATCATACTCTAGAACTTGCTAGAAATGCTCTGAGTTTCACTGAAACTGCCATACCCTTAGGCCTGTATGCTTTAACCACGTACTGCATGTTATTTGTGTTAGTATTGGAAGGCACTGGAAGCATCCTTTTTTCATTTGTAAGCATATTTGTGTGTGTGCTTTTCTGTGAGCTCATATATCTGACAAATCTCTATGGCCTTATTCAGAGTTAAATCACTGTCTCAATGCAAACTCTTTCTCACTGCATCACCTTTAATACCACACACAAGTGTGTCTTTTATCAACTTATCTCCTAAATCACCAAATCTGCATGTTTTAGCCTTGTTTCTCAAGTCAGTTATATATGCTAAAAAGCACTTGGATAGCCATTTCCACTGCAAACCACAATGTTTATTCATAAAGACACAGCACCAGCAACCACAATGTAAGATTTAATGCTAACATACGACCAGTACTGGGCCCCTTACAGTTTAGCATCTATTTCTATTTGTTATCTGATGAAGTTTATTGATGAGAACGTACTGGTTGTATGTCAGCATTAAATCTTACATTGTGGTTGCCGGTGCTCTGTCTTTGTGAATAAACATTGTGGTTTGCAGTGGAAATGACTATCCAAGTGCTTTTTTGGGATTTATTGGTTACTGTTTGGGCACTTTTCCTCCTTTGCACTGGTTCCAGTTATATATGCTGCAAAAGTTTCACCAGGCTTTTGATGCCTTGTGTAAAATAAGTGTCTTCCATTGTAATATTTATTTGGGGGTTACATATTTCTCTAAATTTATATTTTAAACACTCAGGGTCTTCTTAAATTTCAGCCGGTACCAGTATATGGTGGTTCCCCCTCCCCTGCATACACATCAGGTGCATACACAAATGAACACTCTCTCTTTCAATGGCTTCTGAACTGACTAAATTAAGCAGAATAAGTGCATTTGCACTTGCATCAGAAAAAGCAGTCTGTATGAAAATATACTCTTGCTCAAACACTCTCCAGTTTTCTGCAATATTATCAAAGACAAGTGGACTTGGTCTGTGAAATCCCTCTGCCATGCCAACAAAATATGTTTAAACACAATGCAAGTAAAGCCCTTGTAATTTTGTATGAACATACACACACACCAGGTACTTATAATAAGATTCAAATGCACAATAAACTCTTTGAAAGACTATACTTTACAAAATATTCTTTGAAATGGCTGTACTCTGTGAAATAACTGTACTGTAATACTGCAAACACTTTCCAACAATTTGCACACTTTGAATACTTCAAATAGTTTAGTTAATGTGAAAAAGTAGCACATAGCAAAAAATATGGTCATTTTCCCTTTTTTTATGCATTTTATATGATTCGGATATTATTTCAAATGTTTTCGTAATTATTTCAAATATTTTTAACAATATTTCACAGTTTTGGACATTTTGTTTAATTAGAAATTTATTTTGAGCTTTCTTAGTGCTTTATTTTATATTCATTGGTAAAGAATTATCATGAACCTTATATATCAACAAGGACATAGGCAACCTCCAAATGCTGGACCCAACACAATTTGGCTTCATTAAGGGTAGATCATGCTCATTAAACCTGGTAGACTTCTTTGAGAATGTCACCAAAGCCATGGACAAAGGAAAGACAGTGCACACAGCCTATCTCAACCTTACCAAGACTTTCAACACAATTCTCTACTTTGGGATCATTGAGAAACTTTCCCAGATAGGAATTATCCCTTACATTACTAGATGGGTAGCCAATTGGCTCACTGACAGAACACACTCTCAAAATTGGTAACTCCACTTCCACCAGTAGACCTGTCACCAGTGGAGTACCACAGGCATCTGTACTGGGCCCCTTACTGTTTAGCATCTATTTCTCAGAAGTCCAGGCCAAAGTAGATGGCACTTTGGATCACCAAGTTCGTTCATGATTGCAAACTGGGAGCTATCATTGTGTCCCTCAATGACATCAACATATTACAGGAAGGGCTAACACTAACAAATAATTGGTGCCAAAGCTATGGTCTAAAACTAAATACAAAAAAAATGCATTATTATTCCCTTTGGCAAAACAGAATTCCCTACAAATTGCAATATTGACAGCACCCCCCCCCCCTGAGCTCCAACCCAGTGGTGCGAGACTTGGGAACACAGGTTGATGGCAATCTGAACTTTGACCACCAAGTTTCTACAGTGATAAGGAAAGCCTTATATGTAGTGCACCTCATAAGGAAAGGGCATAGCATCTAGGTCAAGGCATATTATAACTCCACTGTATTTGACCCTTATCAGAGCACTAATAGAGTATAATGCACCCTTTTGCATGTACCTCACCAGACACCTGCAGCAGCTGGAGAAACCTTAGAGGTTTCTCACTAAGAAAATACAGGGACTCCAAACCATGACCAACATGGACAGGCTGAAAGCCCTATCACTTTACTTTGTATTTTATAGGCTGCTTAGAGGTGACTTGTGTCTGGCCTATAAAGCAATGTCCAACCCTGCCTAATGGAAATGCTATACATCTGCAAGTCAAATGGATCTAAGAGTCATTTGATCTAGAGATCTCAACCTATCTTGTGACATTAAAAGAACATGCTGGAGGGACAGATATGTCCCCCAGAGACTGCCACTTCTCTGGAATAAACTCCCTACTCACTTAAAACAGAGCTCCTCACTGACCCTATTCAAATGCAACCTAGATAATTGAATGAAACACCTCATATTCACCCTGAGGTGACACCCATGTCCTTCATGGATGGGGATAGTCTGTGTTTGTCACAGACTCAATCTGTTCATAAGTTCATTCTGCAAACTACCCAAAAAAGAACAAATGGGGATACTTGGGATTAACATGGCCAGGCTTGTAAAGGCTTTAGGGCTACTAGCCTAGCAACCTCCTATGCACCTATGAAAAAGTATTATTTTCTGCTTCAGTTGATATCATGACAGTTTAGTAAAGATATATCATACGACATTACATGCTTTCCCATCAAATCAGGCCATAAATTAATAACCTTCCTTGAAATAACAGCCTCCACTGCTGTAAATAATTCAGAATTTAAGGATTTTAAACATAAAAAACATCTTAAATTCTATAATGATCTTACTAAGATTAATTGCAAAAATGTCATCCCCATTGCAAATTCAGTTCCCACTTAAGCAGCTGGGTTCTGATCCCACACATGTAAGTGTACAGATGTAACAAATCCCAACAAGAAACAAATAAAATAGGAAATTTAAAAATACACCAACTTGGGGTCCGCCACTTTAAATAAGCTCTTAAAAAAATCTATAGTCCTATAACAAATTGAAAGCTACATACATTAAATACTACATCACAAAGGTCAGCGAGGAACTAAAAAATAATTATAAGATGAAGAAGACAAGAATAACTATAGATTTTTCTTCAATTATATTACAAAACTGAGAAATAACACCCAAGAATATTTTGAAATAATCTTACATGGCATTAGCCATTCTGATCTTAAATCTGCAGCTAATTTACTTGCAGACAGATTTGGTACTAGGTTTACCCCAGAAACAGTCATTGAGTTTCATTAAACCCCTGAGTCCCATATACCCAATCAGGCCATCATGGAGCAGGTCCTCACTTTGCTGTCAAAAACTGAAAACCCTTCTATAAGCCCAAACAATTTACCTAGATGCCTACTCAATAACCCTAAACATACTCTTGCTCAGTCCCTCCTGCACTTTATTTTATTTTACATTTATTTATTGATGTGGTACTCTGATCCCAACTGACCATTTGCAGACACTGCCTCGATGAAATAATTCATAAAGAAGAAAAAAAATAAAAGAGAGAACAGAGAACAAGTTCTAGATAAAGAAAAAAAAATGAAACATTAATTAAATTAACAAAAACAGTATATTAGCCAATAACAGTTAATAGAATTAGCAATAATTATGAGAGAAATGCAAATTTTACAATTTACATGATTATATTTCTGCTTTACATCAGGGTGGAAATGGTGTGGGATAATGACTTGTTTTACTTAAGACTAGCCAGAGGGTGTGTCATCAAGGTATAGACAACAGCTATTGTAATGTACCTTCACAAAATGGAGTCCTTTCAGAGACAATTGGAATTATCCATCAGCCCATCTAACCTCATCTGTAAGGCTATAGAAACTGTTATTTTTAACCATTAACTATGACATTCAGAATCTCATGCAAATGTCCCCAATAGTATGGCTTTATCAAGGATAGGCAACATCTATATAATTAGGGACATTTCTTCAAAAAGGTCACAGGAAGCGTGGATAGGGGTCATTCAGACCATACAGCATATCTAGATCTGGCTAAGGCCTTTGACATTATACCCTATTCTGGAATTGTAAATAAGCAAAAGTGCCACATAGGTTCATAGGTTAGTACTAGACAAACTGCCTTGATGGGCCATTTTAAGCCTAGCCAATTACCCCATGTCAGAATCAAACCCTGCACCTTGTGTTTCACAGGTAAGCACCTTAACCATTGTGCCAACCTCCCACCCCAAAATAGACTATTAGATGGATTGTATGTAGGTTAAAAGATAGACCCCCCCACAATTAACACACCAAGTGCCACTTTACATTTTAAGGAAAGAAAAAGAATATGTTCCATGGCTCATTGCTGGGACACCTCCTTTAAGGCATATTCTTCACTGACCACCATCCAGTAAACCCATATCCCTGGCTGATTAATATGCCAGTGACTGTAAGAGGAGTGTAAATATTCACTATCCTCCAGATGTAAAACTGCATCAGCAAGAATTAATGCTTATAAACCAGTGCTGTACAGAAAAAAGGGCTGAAAGTGAATTAAAAAACTGCAGTATTGCCATGATTGGTAAACACTCATTGTTTACATATTATAGCCAATACCCCAGTCCAGACAGATATTATAGTTATGGACCATAACATTGGGGTCAACAACTCCCTATCTGCTAAATAGCATCAGTAATCAGTAAATCCTTCTCTCTAACTCAAATAATTTATACAGACATCTTGTCCAGGTCAAAAGAAATCATCCTTCCTCTTTAATTACCACTAACCATGGTTTAACTGGAATTTCACTTTTAGTTTACATCTTTGTCTTTTGTCTTCCACACCTCTCCATGAGTTTTCACAAAGTGTCTATATCCAGCCATGGCCATTTCCAGACTTCAGGGCATTCATATTATTCCATAGTTGGATGATTGGCTCATCTCTGCTCCCTTGACAACCCCAGTTCTCAATTCACTTTATCAGCAGAGTGTGGTTCAAACTAAATTGGAAAAAGTCCTGTTTAAACCCTTCTTACATGTTAGTGTTTTATAAGATGCCTCCTAGACACCTCTCTATCCATTACTTAACTCCCAATGGACAAAGTCTTTTCCTCTCAGACTCATGTTTTGAATTTGACCTCTCAAAACTTGTCAACAGCAAGAGAATTTCTCCAAATTATGAGATACGTGGCTTCCTCCATCTTAATGGTGCCATTTACCAGATTATACATGAGGTAACTCAAATCAGTATGGCTCAAGCGTCTTTGTCCCTTAGTGTTTCAGTTTCCAATGCTCAGTTTTATCAAGAAGGCTGGTGGGCCAGGCAGATATTGTTGAATTCAGGCCTCCCACTTTCTCTCCGATTCCTTCTCTGTTATTCATGACAGATACATGGGACTTTGCATGGGGGCAAGTTTCACAAGGCATCAAGCTTCAAGACTTGTGGGAGTCTAATTTCATGAACAAGCACATAAATCTCAAGGGGGTGATTGCTCTAATGAACGCTGTCAGAGCTCCATTTCAGCCGAAGACTGACAGCACAACTGTTAGTGATAACAGCCAACACCACAGTGACATTGTAAATAAATAAACAAGAGGACACAAAGACACAGACTAGCTATCATTTCCTGGTCTATATCAATTTATAACAGCTGCACTCTTGAAGCTAAATACATTCTTTCAGAACAGAACACTATAGCAGATACCTTGACCAGATCCAGGATAGACAGTCATAAATGGATGCTACAACCAAGGGTCTTCCAGAATATTGGCCACTTGTGGAGAGCTCCCCATGTAGACCTATTTGCCTTCTATCTCAACAGAACACTGATTTGGTTCTATTTCAGGGCACCTTTCAAAAAGGCCTGGAAATCAGATACATTTTCTTTCCCTGTCCTGTCATCACCTAGTCATCTCATGGACACCCAGCTGGTTTTGGTATAATCTGGAACAGCATTAAGTTGATTGCAATCTGAATGTCCTTCTTCAGCAGCCAGCAACATTTATATTTAAAATATTGCATTCCCTAGAAACAAATGCAGCTAACTCAGTTTAGTAGTGTGTACTGTTGTTTTTCTGTCAGCTTTTACTTCTGTTTTTAAAAATATAAAGTGCCACTGTGGTGTTTCTGAATCAGACAAACTGCACTAGCATGACACAGTAGTTATCATTAATGCCTTACAATGCTTGAGTCACCACTTTTTTTTTTCTTATCCAGGGTCCTTGTATACATAGGTTGCATGACATTGTTGTGTCTGCTATTGTTTTTCATGGGTTCTCTGATTTTTTGCCATGTTGCAAGCATGTGCTGCAGGTAAATTGTGATCCTCTAAAGCTGCCAATAAGGCTAGGTGCTGCCTTGTACATTCACTGATGTGCTAGCACTCTTCTAGGTTAGTTCCTCTGCATCATGCCCAATTAGTGAGGGAATGGCTCCAGCTCCATTATGAATATGAACTAGATTAAGTGGGTAACTGTAAAATGAATTAATATACTAATGGTACTATTAGACAAAATACATTTGCACAGAGTGTCATTTACATGCCAGAAGTGTGGGCCTTCTTTGAGAATCACACACATTATGCAAACATTTGCAAACTCAGCTCAGAGTATTGCACATAGGTAAATTGTTTTAGAGTCTGCTTTTTCACTGATGCATGCTTGTAGGGGGATATTCAGAGAAAATATCACCATAGCACTACTATCACTTTTCTGGTGAACTTTAGTAATGTTACAGTGATTATAAGCAAATCAGAGATATCAAACAGGCATATTAAACAAAAGATAATTAGCAACTCATTTTCAGGTCTCTGAATTGAATTGTATTAAGTGTTTCTGAAATGAAAGCAACTACAAACACACATGCACACACACACACACACACACACACACACACACACACACACACACACACACACACACACACATACGCACACACTGACTCAAAGTACTGTAGTGCTAACATCCCCACTACTGCACCATAAAAAGGAGTCCATATCTATCACCTTACTCTTAAAAAGCATGGAAAAGCTCGTCTTCATATTGCCCTACTGTGCTATTTTAATCACAGTGTACATCTCTTTGGCACAGCATATGACTAATTTACCTTAACAATGACCTTGGACTGCCAAAGATTCATGAGATGCTATCCAGCAAGTCCTCTGTAGTGCTACTTGTCAGAGCATTCATACTGCTGTTGTGCTACAGCACTCTTTGAATCACTTCCTCACAATGCAATGAACACTTCTGCTAGAAACAGGCTTGAACAGTGTGCTATATGTTTCTGAATGGGTCTACTTTACACGATCGACATCTCAAATTTCCGACTTTCATATGGCCGAGAACATATGATCGAACATTTGAAACATCAACCGTGTAAAAAAAATACAACACACAAAAGAAAAACTAAATGGGTCTAGCAGAGGGGCTGTGCTCCCCACACCCATGCTACTTAAATATACCAACTTCAAGATCAGACTACATTGCGTAAATGGGAAATCTTCCCGTGATGCACTGTATGGAGATCTCCATTCAGACCAGTTGAGCTTTTAAAAATTCGATTATATGGTCTCGGCCATATGAAAGTTGAGCTTTTAAAAGTTCAATTATCTGAAGGGGACCCTTCTGTATACCCCACATAGTCTACATTTCCTTCTCCATTTCAAGTTATTTGAAATATGTATTCTACAGATTGTAAGACACAAAGCTATATTAGAATCTGAATTACACTTTTTGTTGTCATTCCTTGTACAGCACACCGAAACTCCATAAAATTTGATGAACAGAAGAGTTTTCCCAGAATGCATTTTTGCTACTTAGTATAAACATCAGCAGCTGACTTCCAGGAAAAATGGCCACATAAGCAGCAGTAGCTTATTAGCAGATAAAGTGCAATGCTGAATTTAACTTAACCAAAGCCAAAAAATCAGTATAGGAATTTGACTGTGATAATAGTCAAAAGATCCAAACAAAATTTTTAGTGGTCATTTAGGTCTCTTCATCCTGAAGAATATACAGTCATTATGCAGGGATGGGTTTAGAGTTGATTATGAGGTGCTTGTAAACAATATTTAGATATATTAACTGTTGTTTAGTTGTTGTCACCTCACAGTAAGACGTTGTCCTGTTTGATTCTCAGCTAGAGCGTCTTCTGTGTGGAGACATGTGTGAATGGGCATACCTTCGTTGAAAGTTGTGCATCAGGGCTGGCAACTCAGCATGTAAATATCTACTGCCAATCATTAGCGGACTGGAGTTTTCGCTGTGGCGACCCCTAACCAGGAAAAGCCGAAAGACACAACAACTGTTGTTTTCCCCTAGGTTTAAAAGTAACTCCTTCTACAGCTGAGAGATGATATTTGATATCTATCTCTAAGTATTTAGTATGGAAACCTTTGCCAAAGGGAACATGATGACATTTTGAAAAGACTTCTCAAGAATGATAGGCCACGGATAATAAATGGCTAATAGCTGAAATATCATCCGAGTGATGCAAAAATATAAGCCTCAGAGTAGGATATTAAAGTTTTTACCTCAGTTTACAAGCTGCCTTCCAAAAAAGAAAATGATTGAGTAAAGGACAATCATTCAAAAAGGACATTTTATTAGAGCAGATGAAAAATGCAAATGGAAATAGATTACTGTGTTAGACTGGAAATATGATGAACAGATGTTCAAAATAAAGTACTTGTCTAATACACTAAGCTTAATCCTTAGATCCAATGTATATGTATAAGAGCAAGCAGTTAGGCAAAAAAAATATCCGAATATTAGAAATAATTATATGTGGATTTTTTAGACAATAGATTATACTCCGTGTGATAGCAAAAGTAAACACTTAAAATAAGTCTGCATCTTAAACAAATGCCTGCACAGACTTAACTCACACGTTAGTTATATGATGTCTAATAAAATAAATGTAAAATTCTGTTGCTAAATGTCAGAGGGTAGAGAAATTCATTAAATGATTCAAAATGTCACAGGAGCCCATATCCTTTATTAGTGCACCTTTTAAGAAAACTGCAGTCATTACTGCTGACCGTTAACGTATGCTGACAGAATGTGGCATTGCCACTTGACACTAATAACACTGTCTGGGTATACTGCCTGAAGCAAGGAATCATATATAGGGATGTTTTGCCAATGTGTTTATTTAATTTGCAGAGTAAATACTTCTTTACTTGATCAAGAAAAATATCAGTTTAACATCCATAAGGTGGAACACATTTTTCTTAGAGCATGATAGTATATATATATATATATATATATATATATATATATATATATATATATATTTTTTTTTTTTTTTAAATATGCACATTAGTAAAGGGATATGGGAGAGTAGAAAAATACTGAAGGTTCTCACACAACCAATAAGAATACAATTCTAGACAGATTAATTGTAAATACAAAGGCATAACATGTAATGCTATAAAGCTGGAATGAAGTAGATGAATAAACGCGTTACTTTTTTTTGCAAATTTGAGATTTATCATGAGTATGCTTCACTGATGAGGTAATTTATTTAATTTTGTTTTATTTTATTTTGCCTTTGTTTACCTAGAAAATCTGACTTGGTTTAGTTAAATCCCTTTTCAGTGCAGGCCCAAGGAGAAAAGCTCCTCACATTTTTTACCAAAATTATCAAAATTACACATAGAAAGACAAACAGTGTACAGGCATTTACAGAGTACTTGATATTTTATATACATTGAATGGCAGTGGTAAAGAATGATAAAAGATTACAGATGTCCATTTGTAGAAAAATACACAGACTGTGCTGCAGATTAATGATTTGTCTTTCAATTGGCATAGCATATATGCTTCACATCATAATCTGGGTAACTTACTGTATAGCTGTTTATTCAGTTAACATATGGGCATTCACTGAACTGACAATACTGAAGGCAAAAAGTATGTTATTTACATATTTCTAATGTACTAACTGCAGGGTGCTTCGGAAGCAGCTAGCAATGATTTTGAATGCTAGTAGGAACAGTAATGTGTACTATAAATGTGGTAAAATGGGAAATTACAAAAATCATTTGAGTTACTGCACAAAACAGTCTTATCAGTATAGTAGCAAACTAATTCAAATAATCTTTATAATGTTGTGTATTTCTCCAAGGTTTTCCATTGTATGTATTACAAGTGCACAGGTCATTTAACACAATATTTAACATACTGCTTGAATGACAGACCATGGCTGTGACTGAGATCCCACTGTCATGTGTGTTGCAGTAAATTAATTGCATGCCTTTCTCCCTGCACCGCACTAATAGTGAATGATGCATGATTTGTATAAATGTTTAAAGTGGGGGTGAGGTGTCATTAAGGCGAAGGCAGTGTTAGGAACAGAGCCAAAGCAATGAAGAACTAAACATTAAAGAATGGACTATGGATGGCGGGATAAGAACCAGGGAGAAACTGATGTGTCAGTTAACAAGATATGGCTGACAGTTATCCAGTTTTTATTAACAAGCTGCAACTTGAGGTTTGGGAAGTTTAAATGACTAGTAGCTGCAGTTTTGAAATACAGACTTTTTAAAGATTTTGCACTTGCAAAATGGAAGACATTGAATTTACAAAATATAGTAAAGCAGTAAGGATAATATATGTACAGTATGTGTGTTGGGGGGTGGATTTGAGGATGAAGAGTACACAGTGGAGACTGGTTAAGAAAACTGATAGTGTGCATAGCAGGAATGCAGTAATCCTTAAGATGACAAGGTATGGATTAAAAGCACAAAGTTACAGCGGCATGTTAGAAGGCAACTAGAAGGAAGTTCTGGCAAGAGGTCACAAGAAAGCAGCCTGCAAGTAACAATATGTATATATATATATATATATATATATATATATATATATATATATATATATAAAAGAAGCTTTGCTGACAGTGTTTTAATACAACTAATGTATGATCGGATCATTGAGGTTTCATGTGTTCTGTAAGAGTGGGCAGACTGTGAACCGATACAAACAATGAATGCTGTTCCTTACCCGAAGTACTTTGGCTGATGAGTACATCATCTTCAGAGTTATGGTTTGAAAATGGGGATTATATGTCTTATGAAAGAGGAATACAGAGCATATGCAGAAACAATAAAGCTGCATAGTTTATTTCAATCTAAGGAAAACACTGTAAATAGCTGGTCAGCACAACTATAAAACGTAACAGCAAACTGTATGTTTAAAGAAGGCAGTAAATCTGCTCTTACACCATGTGTTTCATTTCTTCATTTTTTTAGCTTGCAAGTTTTATCTTCTGTACATTGTTTTTAATTGTATTGCCTGTTACCTTTTTTAGTTGTTGCTTTGCTTATTACAATGCTGTTTAATCCTACAGCCACTTGTATGTTTGGCAGTAGTTTTTCCTCTAATTTTTCATCTTAGCTAGTTTGTTCAGACTGCCTTGTTTTTTTTTTTGCTGTTGCAAGTGTTTATATTTTTCGGCCTGCTGAATAGCCTTGCACTTCTTTTTTTGTCAACGTGTTGCTCATCGTTTGTTAAGACTCTTAGTATTCAGCCACATTCTGTTCCTAGATTCATCAGTCAACAACTTTTCTTTGCTGCTGTTGTGTGATTCTATTTTCTTACATTAGAATTCTGTTACCACACCCATGAGCCTTCTAGTAGTCTGTGTAGACAGAAAGATGCCACGTTAATATTACCATAGTGCAGTTTTGGTGTGGTTGCAACTTACAATGGGATTTTCGTGGTTGTACTTTTTTCTCTGATTTACTGGACCAGATGTGATCATACTTATTCACCTGACTAGACCAATGTAGATTGTTTGTTTGGTCAAATTTGACAATTACTTGCTGGGATTTTACTGTGTTCTTTTTATATCCCTGGCCATCAGTTGTATCAGTGAGCAGTATTACTGTATGCTGACTTGCTTGTCTCAAACTCTTGGTTGTAGTTATCAGAACTTCAGCTTTTTCATGGTTGAGGTGAGCCTGCTTTCATTTGTGAATATGTTACTCTGAATAGGAGAGTATTAATGCAGATAAAACCTAGTATTATTGCTTTCTCCTGAGGCTAGCTACTGTGGCTTTGCATTATTTTTATTTTTCTAGCACTTTCCCAATTTCATGCTTGTAACTCAATAATCAAGTCTTTGGTTACCAACACTTGACAAGGACTTTTTATCCCATGTCAGTGTCACTTTTTTGGATTGCAACTGGCGTATCTTTATCTCATTGTAATTCAGTCGGGCAAATAAGTCATCAGTTTTTCTGGTGCTCCTGTAGGATGCACCCAGCCATCCAGTGTGAAGCTGGATTTTTATTCCATTTGACCACTTCATTATGGACCCCTAGCATAACTAAATACCTTGAGTTATTGTGACATTCATTTAATACTGATGCACTGCCATTGTCCATATGAATCCAGATTTGTACCTCAACTCATATTTTTAATTTAATTTTTTTGAGAGACTGAAGTACTGCTTTTGTCTGTCATTTATCATAGTCTAGTATAGTCCTGAGCTTTACTATTTGAGGGACCACCTTGCAGTGTTTCACCATTTTTGTTCTCATAGAATCCTTTCAATACTTTTTGCCATTTCAGGATGCTCCATATTTTGAAGTTGTATAGGTAGTGTAACAGGGTACAGTCTGGCATCATGAACCTGGATTGATAGGGTATGCTGGTTGTTTTGGTCACGAGGTATTGCCTTGTGACAAAATGCTAAACACTTCAAATTATCATCCTGCCCGATATATCTGAGTTACTCATTGGAGATCTAGTCAATAATCTCTTTTTAGGTGTTAAATTCCAATGTTAGGTGCAGATGAACCAAACCTATAAGTATCCTAGACTTGCTCCATAATATTGACTATTCTTCTGGACACATTGCTGAATGTAAATGTAAGATCTCACCTGGTGGCATCTGCTCCCCCAGGTTTTCTTTTCTGTAGTTGAAAACTGCACTATTAGAATTCTTATATTTGTCTGTGAATGTGTGATGAGTAAAGGGTTGCCTGGAAATGCCTACCAGGTGTTTTTGTGTGTGATGATTTTTTTATAGAACATGGGAAGCTAGGAATGTGATCTCATCCACATGAGCTCTATTAAATATCTTGACACTTAAAACAGCAACAAGAAACAGTGTCAAAAGATAGTGATTGTCATAGCAGTTATTCTAAGATCCACTAGTCTATTAGGCATTAGTAGCAAGGCAAGTTGTCTGCTGAAAGAAAATGTCCTTTTGTGTAGTGTTAGTAGACAAGTGTTCCTAGATTTGACTGAGGTACCAAAAGGTCATGAAGTCAGTAGCAACATGCAATGAAGTAAAAACATGTGTGGAATGAGTTTGGTGAGGCCATAAAGAATAATTTTGTGATGGACCCTTAAAGTTTCTTTTCAGTGAGATATTACTCAGGCTGAAAGGATGAAGAAATTGTGGCCTTTATTGGAAAAATGTCTCAAGGTAGAAGGAATACTTTTGAGGAACTCCTGAACAAAATAGTGATGCCAACCTTTGTGAAGACAGTGTTGCAAGCAAATAGTGTATTTGAGTCTAGTTTTGAAGAAGACATTACTACAGTACATAAACAGTACCAAAGATGTGAGGGTGGAGGTGATCCAGAGAGAATGAGATGCTGAAAGCATGTTTTTATTTTTTGGGATATTGTTAGTGTCTCTTTTAATGCCTTGTGTAAGATAACAAAAGTATATTTAGTTTAGCAAACTGTGGCAGTTGCCCCTGCCAAAGAACTGGAAAGGAGAATGAGTTAGATCGCTGAGCCTCTTTTTTGGGGGGATTAGTGGGATTCCGTCCTGGCAATTGTACAGTGAATCAAACTCTTTGTCTTTGCAAAGATATTGGAGGGATCATGGAAGTTTACAAGTGTGAAATACATGTGTTTTGTAGACTGTGAGAAGGCACATGACCATGTACCTTGGAATATTTCAGGAGAGATGGTGTAAAACATTACAATGACTTTTTCAGGCAAATTGTTTAGAAAAATGTGAGGTCTGCTTGTGAACAAATATATGCAAAGCAATAAGATGCATATATGTGAATCAATCAAACAATGGTTTATTTCGTCACTAAAAGAGTTTGTAAAGAGGAAGTGTGACATCAGTGCAGAGCTCTAGTGCTGTTGGCATTTCAAGAGAGTTTCTTGTGAGGTGTTTTTATAGAGTAAAACATCCACTTCAATTTGTTCCTAATATGGATCACTGAACTGCAGTACCACAAGCATCAGAACTACCAAAAAATAATGATCAACACACAGCAGGGCAAAAAATTTAAATTCATAGTTTTCTTTGTGAAAGGCAAGCTTTCCCCAGAAGTTATATATGCAAACTCTAAGTTTGCGCCAACTCAAAGAAGGGTGAAAGCTCCCAAACAAGGGAATTGTTTCAGCTGCATGCTTAGTTATCACACCAGCAATTGATTCTTATGGGCAATGGAAACTGGCATTTTGTTCCATGGTATATTTTTCTTTAGGCAACTGACTGTCAAGCATTTTCACATCAACCACTTGTACAAGAGCCTTCTAACTCACTTCTAATTTAATGATTTCTGCAAATGTATCTTTATGGTTCTGTATAAAGAAGCAGTTTTGGACTGCATCAACATTAAAACAGCACAACTTTCCAGATGAATATCTATTAACACTGTGATTAAATTTTTGAACTGGAAATCAGAGTCATAATATCAATTGTTTTACAAGTTTCAAAGGTATCCTTCTAGTCCCCAAAGTCATGAGCAAATATGGATGGAACTGTATTAACCCTGGTAGCTAGCAATATGTGCAATTCCTTTTTTCCTACTGGCTGTGCTTGATGTCAGCAGTTACATATAAGAAAGCTACTTCTGTGACTTTATACCATTAAATTGTTTCAAGGTCACAAGATTACATCCCTGTGAGTAAAAAAAAAAAAAACTTCCAAGGCTTTCTAGAGAGCTACTTAAATTTAATTCTAAAATTAAGTATTCATTAAGTATAGAATTAGAAGCAGGAATCATTAATTTAGTGTGTGGCAAGTATTACTAATGGCATGTCATATGACTGTTCATTATTAAATGTAATATATAACACTTGCTACCACTATCAGGAAAATTTCCTTTACACTTGTTCTTAATTAGTACTATATACAAGACCTGGAAAATGAACAAAATATTTTCATCACTCTCTATGCATTTTGACATTTTAAACTAATATTTCCTTTAATTCTCATGAAGAAGCTGGCACTCCTGACAAAGTAAGATATCCACAATAAATTATCTCTTCACTCTTTCTAGAATTCTTGCTGTGCTAAATCTCTAAAGATAAAGCTTGACTCTGAAATGCTGAAGGGTGAAAATGTCTGACTGCCTTCTACAGGAAGTTTAAAAATTCACACTCCCACCAGAATAGTGCTACACTTCTTAATGAAACCAGGTAAAAAGATCTTTGTCTGGAAGTTTTCCAAATATAGAGAATCTCACTAGCCAAGCTTAGGCAAATCTTGCAATGCAGTAACATTTTGAAAAGTTAGGTTTAGCAAAATGGCCTGGGTGAAATGAGCATGCGCATGCTAAATAAAATAATGTTTTCTTTAAAAATCAGCAAATAGACCACCTCTGCTATATGAGGAAGGTAGATCTGTTTAACCTTTACAGGCAAAGAATGATTATAAAAGGCTGTCTGACAGAGTAGAGCTGAATACAGAATAATGGGTTGATCCCCTTTCTAGTGCAGAGGCTGAAATAAAGTTGTTTTTAGGAGCCTGTTGCAACCAAACAACAAACACTGCCTTTGCATAAACAATACTAGACATCAACACCTTTATATATGACAGAAATTTCCTGAAAGGCACAATCATGTTAAAGTGGTAATTAGCTGTGAAGTGCATTTATGAAGCTACATATAAAAAATAAAATGATTCATGGTTCTTTATAACATTATTAACACATTTTAGGGAAAATGATAAATGTAGGTTTACAATTGTACAGTTTACCAGATCCTTAATTTTAGCCTCTACCATACAGCAAATGACCTAGATACTTTTAGTAACCTTTCAAACTGTAAATTGTATTTATGTTACTGAAAACAGGTTGTCCACCACTTGTCCATGACTCTGGAAATCAACAAACAGAAGGTGGCGTGGACAGACACAAAATGGTTAGAACTGGTCAATTTAATTACTATTTGGCCCAGGAGAGCATTCAGAATTGGCAGGGCAGAAGCTGCAATGTGCTGCTATACTGGTCTGACCTTTGTGACTCCAAAGAGTAAAACAGCAACCAGAAGTAAGTGCAGGTTAAGAAATGGAGAGGAAGTAGGTAGGAAGTCCCCTTCAAAACATCTAAAACCCATAACATCTAATTTCATAACACCGAGACCAGGGCACTTAAAACTCAAAACATCTAAAACCCATAACATCGAATTTCATAACATCTAACAGTACAAATCACATGAAAATAACACCCCCTCCACATATAATGACATCAAACTACCAAACACACTTTTTTCTACGTTTCTATAGGGGGGCTTTATACAGTGGGGTTTTGAAATTAACTTTTTCCTACTGTAGTGCGATCTTGGAGTTGGTATATTTAATTTACGGGGGGTGTGGGGGATGTCCTGCAGAAACATAGTAAGAAGTGTGTTTGGTAGTCTGGTGTCGTTATATGTGGAGGTGATGTTATTTTCTTGTGATTTGTACTGTTAGATGTTATGAAATTCGATGTTATGGGTTTTAGATGTTCTCAGTTTTAGATGTTTCAAAGTAGACCCATATATATATATATATATATATATATATATATATATATATATATATATATATATATATATATATATATATATATATATATATACATATATATATATATATATATATATATATATATATATATATATATATATACACACATAAATATATGTTTTTATTCTAAAAAAAATCACTTTATCCTGGGTAAGATCAAGTCTAATGCATAACAGGGCAATGACTATTGCAGTGATACTGATGAAGATACAGCTTAATCAGTTCACAGATTTGAAGTATGTTGAAATGGTATCAGATAAATACTTTTGCAGCTGTCTCAAAAATCTTGTGACGACAGATGCAGCAACTATTAAAAAAAATAAATAATTATGAGTAGATATTAATAAGAGGAAACAAATAAAGCAGTTGAGTATGTGACGCTCCAGTGGAATAGGAAACTCAATTGTGTCAACACACAAAGCATTAGTTATGATTTTCAACCTGGCTGAGATCATGGCTTCCTAAGCTGGTTTAGGGTTTATGGGAGGAGAAGATGCTATTTTTTCACGAAGGAGGTAATTAAAAAAGGCAGTTATGAAAAATCAGACGACATAGCTGTAAGCAAAAAAAAAAAAAAAAAATCAGGGGCAAGTAAAATTTGTCCTAGATCTAAATTGGGAGTATTTATGTGTTTGAATATGTCATTTTCAGTTCCACTGCCTCCTCCTTGCCTCTCTGTCTCTTTTTTTTCTTTTTCACAGAACAAGGAAGACTCACAGTTAGTGTTACACAGGTAGTGCATCTGCCTTTGTTATAGCACATTTGAAGGCGAGCATTAATGATAAGCATCAGGTACGTTTGATTCAGTTAAAGAGAGCTGTTACTTCAGAGATGCCCTCTGCCAAACATGAGGCAATTTTTAACTAAATAGCCTTATTTTACCAGGGTTTTACAGAAGTTCTTGTTGGTCCAGTGTCAGTGATGCCACTAGGGAGGGCTAGAGGTTGTGGGTTTGAATCCCAAATGACACCTAATATTTTAGCACTACACATTTATAGGTACACTGCCATTGCTCTGAACACTGAGGACAGGGCACTTTTGACATTTTACCTTGAGGGGTGGGACCAGCCCTGGGTGTGCCGGTGCAGTCTGCAGTAGTATGGTGGTAATAGATGGGATGGGACCAGCTGAAAAGTTGTTTTGGTTTCATTCTGTTATGTTAGTTTATTTACCCTGTAATTTTACCTTATTGTATACCTGGCTGAAATGTTATTGTCTTTCGGCTTTTCCCGGTTAGGGGTCGCCACAGCGGAACTCCGGTCTGCTAATGATTGGCAGTAGATTTTCACGAACGCCGAGGTGCCAGCTTGACATTCAACCTTCAACGAAGGCACGCCCATTTACGCATGTCTTTCGAATGCCCACCCAACTGTGGGGAGGACATGCAGACTCCACACAGAAGGCACTCCCTGCACTCCAGCTGAGAATCGAATGGGAGAACCTCTTGCTGTGAGGCAACAACGCTACCGCTGCACTACCTGGCTGAATTAAAAAAAATAAAAGAAGAAGAAATAGGGAAATACATTTCTGAGAGTGAATGGAAAGTAGAGGATACATTTAAGAATGCATTGTAATGCTTCGATTTTTAGATGCTAGGGATTAGGAATGAGGATTCGTTTCCTGCCTGGTTGATCTGGGGTAAATGATACCTTGTATGGGGCAGATTACCTCACTCTGAAAGTGTGGTTACCTCTGTCATTAGAAGTGCATATATAAAGGGGGAGTGACATGGGCTTCCTGTTTCCATCACACATGTCATGTCCAGCTCGGCTAATCTCTCGATTCAAGAATGGCACTTAGGTTGCTATAGAAGTGTACAAGGGTAGTATTCAACATTATGATTCAGACTAGGAGGTACAATCACAGAGAGCAGTTCTACAACTCAACAAGGGCACTTGGATAAAGGGTTTAGAGCAGAGGCACAGTTTAAATTAATATTTTACCTGTTGCAAAATTTGAGCAAACAGAGACTGAGGACTCATGCAGAGATGGGATGAAGTGTAGGATGGGGGGGTAAATGACATGGCTTAGAAGTAACTTGGTATAAGACTGGCATAGTAGTAATAGTTACATATGTGATCCTATGGCTATGGGAGAGGGGGTCTTAAAGGTGTAAGGCAACTAGTATAAAGGATTGTCATGTTTTACTTTTTAGAACTGCAAGGACTCAAGCATACTGAGAAAGATGGATCAAGTCAATTATTTTACTAGATGTGATCACAAGGTTTGCTACAGGAGCACAAGGAGCTGTTACCTTGTCACAGGAGCCAAGGGGACAGATGTTAACAGAGAAGATTACTAGATGTTCCCACTGTGGAACACAGAAGAGTCTGTCTACATGTAGAACAGTGGGACTCAGACATGTGATAGGTCCCTGACCTGGTGTAGAAAGGGGATTCTTTCACCTAATAGCACAGATTCTATGGGCAGTTAAGGAGAAGAGCTGGAGAAGTGAGTTTGTGGAAGTCCTCGTCCTCATACATGTCCCGGGTGTTAAGAGAGTTCTAAACAGTGAGATAAAGAGTAATAAGAACTGGATGTCACCGTTGGCTGTTCTGGGCAAGTGCAAACTTCCTAAAGAGAGGATAAGTATCTAGCATGTTTTATGTATTTGATGGTGACTATCTTAATAAATGGACGAACAGCTGGGGCTGCCAATGATAACATATTTCATGACAAAGAATATGGAAAGAAATCCATAGCTGGCATTTCATGGCTCTTGTGCAGTTAGAAATCTGGCAAGCTGAAAGCGCTGAATGCCACACTGCAATGGGAGATGAAGCATTGTCTATATATGGCTTGGCAGCATGGAAAAACATTATCTCTTATGGTTTTGACAATAAGAGTTGAGACGAGCAGTCAGGAGTTGCTGGACGTTCAGTGCAGACAAATGCTATTGGCAACCTGCTACTTCTCACACCAGTGCACATATAGTGGCTATGGTCACATTAGCCTCCATTACTGGGGTAATGAGACAAAATAGATTCATGACCTGAGAGCACAGGAAAGCACAAGGCCCCCCATTGCAGGGAGAAGCTTAGCTCATTGGATACAGGTTTTCGTATGGAGCTGATTGAATAGGGGAGACCATTTGTCACAATGGCAGACAAGCAGGACCATTTCCTAGTCAGAACTGAGTTGCTGCACTTGATGCTAGCAAGTTAACCAAAGAGGGATATGGCCAGCCACTTCATGCAGGATTTCTGAGATGGTTTTAGGATTAAAGCTCAACTGAAATCCTCTAACAAACCATGTAATAATATTTAATCTGTAAGGGTGAAGGAATAATTAATACAAGACCTACTATCCAAGGAGATTTATTTGTAATGGCTGACTGACCCGTTTGACACCCCACCACTTCCCAGTTATAAGATCTCCTCACTCAAGCTGGCTCCCAAGAAGAAATTGAATGAATTTTATCTGGCCTACCACCTCTTCTTCCCCAAAGAGAATATCAGTGAACCAGTTAGTTGACAAGAAGGACTTTGAAGATAGAGCATGTATCACTAGGTGACATGGTTGCCATGCCGAAAGCTCAGGAATTCATGTGGATGGCCACATTGGATCTCATATCTATTTTTTGCCTATTACTGGTACACCCTACTAGCAATCATCTCTTGAGAATGAAGGTGTGGAAGAATTTTTACATTGATAAGCTGATGCCTATGGATGACTTTGTGCCCTGTGACACTTTCAAAAACTTTCAGACAGTCCTACACTAGATGTGGTGGTCATGAAAAGGGCAATACACAGCAGTACACAATGTAGATGACTTCTTTTTTTTATCATGGGTCCACTGCTAAAGAGCACAGAAGGCGGAGAGCAGAGCTTAGAGGACATGTGTGCAGTACTAGGATTGCTTCTGTCCCAGGACAAGGAGAAGGGCTCAGCCAAGGTCATAACCTTCTTGTGACTGGAGATAGATACCAGAGTGCACAGAGTTTGACTACCAGGTGACAAGCTCTCGAGGTACTTTTCAGGATTCTGGCATTGGTGGGCAAAAGGTAAGTGAGAAATTATGGAGCTGTTGGGCCTACTAAACAATGTTTACTGGGCAGTCACCTTGGGCCATATGTTCAACAGAGTCCTGGCTCGAATGTCAAGAATGCCATGCAAAAGCAACACTGGGACTGTATTTTGTAAGACTTGAGGACTGAATGTAGGACATGGCTGACATCTCTAAGGGACTTCATTGGCATTACCTTTTGGTAGGAGGACTAGGTCACTGATGAAGACCTGGAACTATAAATTAATGTGACAGGGGCAATGAGCATGGGAAATTCATTGAGGAAGAGTGGTTTGTGGCTTCCTGACCTGTAGAGTTGGGGGACAGAAGTGAGGAGTGACATCACATTCTTGGAGATCATGCTCATCTAGGCAGCCCTTGTAATCTAGAGAGAGGAATTGGTAAACCACAGGATTAGGCTCTATTCCAACAATCAGGCAGTGATAGTCACTCTAACTCTTAAGTACACCAGACCAGACAGAGTGCAAAGGGAAATCAGTTGTATGCATACCAGGCCAATGGAACAATATTGCTGATCCCCCCCCCCCGGCAGCATCTAAGCAAGTTTGGACCTCTGTCTCTGGCCAAAGCTCTTGATGGAGAGAGAGAGAGAGAGATTACAACAGATAAGGTTAGGAACAGTGAGTTTTGATAACAGAGAACCTAGTGAAGGAGTCATAGATGTCCATTACAAGGATGGCCTACACCAGAGCACTGAAATTGTTTGGGACTTTCACCAGGAACATACCACAGGCTGAAAGGAGATGGTCACTGGGATTGTGTACAAAATACTTAGTCCACAGGTGGGAGGAAGGAAAGAGTTAGTGCACAGGGGTGTGGGTTGGTGTAATGGTTACAGTGTTTGCTTCACAAATACAAGGTACAAGGATTGATTCTCACATTTGAAGGAAATTGGCTAGGCTTAAAATGGCCCACAAAGACAGGTAATGTAGCACTTAGTGCTGAACATATAAAGATTTTGCAGCAGCAACCATCTGGGTGCATCTAGCAGTCATTAGTTAGTATCGCAAGAAGCAGACAGCCCATATCTTTCCAAGAAGTTGGCCATGCAAACAATGCTAAAAAGGTGGGAGAGTATCAAGGGCAGGTGCCAGGACTCTAGGCAACCTCTGTAGGAATATCTGCTGCCAATGCTAATGAAGGGCCTGAAGACAGCAATTGAACAGTACCATGGCTATACTGCTTGGGTGAGCCAGTCCCTACTTATGTGGAGGGACCTTGTAATTACCAGATCAAGCCTGCACATTCAGTTGCAGTGTTCAAAGGCAGACTGCACAGCAGAGCAACAGATTTCAATTAAATTGATGAGGGATAGAGCACTTTGTCTCGTGGCTTGGTTGTATACCTTGCAGGAACTATAGCAGGAGACATAGCCAAAATTAGCTGGTGTGCAGGACAAGGGACCCCCATCCTATTACAGGACAGCTAGTGTAGAATATGTTGAGGGCAGCCTTGTCTGGGCAAGGCATGGATGTTTCCATGCTATTGATGGATTCATTCAAGATTGGCAAAGCCAACAACTTGGGGAAGAGGGTGAACTCTTTAGAAGCAATTACAAAAGTGGGCAGATGGAATTCAAGAGACATCTTGCATACATAAGGAATAATCAGCAAAATGGCAACTAATGTGCTATATAAGAAATAAGAAAAAGCGAGACAAAAAAGAGATTTTGATATTTAAATAAGTGATACAATAATAACATGTATCTTGTTCCTCTCTTCCTATAGGCACTCATTATGTCTTTGTGATCAGGAACTCCCATATTCACTGGGTGTTTAAAAGAGCAACATTTCATTCTCTTGATGCACTACTAAGTCTGGACACAACAGACTGTAAGGTCCACTGGCCACATCAGTGAAGGGTGTGTTGTAATCAGTAACTTCTTACAGTGCTTCATTTATGGCAGGAATTCAGGCAGTCTAGAGCAGTACTGAGTCACCTGAAAGGGAGTTATTTGAGCAGAATCAATAAGAGGAGGAGAATAACCATAACGCTGAGCAATAGGTTGAAGGTGAAAGCTATCTGTAGATGCATTTCGATGGTTTGAGATGTTAGGCCAATTGGTCTGGCAGCAGGCAGTTAGTACTGGTGCCATTGAAAAGACCATGAATTACATTAATAGAAAGGTTTCAAAAATGGCCCTGAGGCTGGGCCTGCTATTTCTCAGGCAAAAAGACTTAAAAGAATGAGACCTTGCGTGGTTCAGACTGGATGGGTACCATCTATCAGATCTGGGGATGGATTTGTTCATCTTGCAAGATGAGCTTCTGTTTCAGAACCTTGTCAAACAGGACAAAGAATCAAGGTGCTAATGATGGTACAGCTGTGTGATGGTTGGAAGGATGGGGGATTGCTTCCCCCCCACCTTCCTTCTTTTCCCTACTGTTAAAATTGGACTCCTTCACATTGGAGACCAACTAGTCCCTGGTCTATATAGAGAATGGTGTCCTCCTAGCTTATACATGGCATAACCCAGGTTGGAGGAGTGATGCCAGTTCGGATATTGTTAGGGCATAGCTGGGTATGGACAACTATTCATTCATTAAGGGGTGCTTTCTATGATGCTTTAAAAACACAAAGACATTGGACACATTTATGATGTAATACCTTGTTTTGGACTAACATAGCTTTTGCAGTTACTGGAGCTTTAAGGCTTGCTGGAGCCCCTTGTCAATAATAGCTCCCAATGAAAGATTTCTGCTAGCCTGAAAGCATGAGCAATTGCATGCCCTATTGTGTTGCAATACAAGGACACTAGAACAAGTGAAGCAATATGGCATTTCCTAATTTTTAAAATTCTTTTTCTAGGACATATTGATGAATTTTAAAGGAAATGTGTAGCATTTCCATGGTAAGTTATTATGAGAAAATTGTTACTGCATCATAATGCACACATATCAAACTGATTCATGTAGAGGTTTAAGAATATGTACCATTTCATCTAGAGGTTTAAGAATATGTAATGTTAGACCTAGACCCTGAAACAGACCTGGATTTCATTTGCCCAGCCTTCACTTGAGTACTGCCTGACTCTGAGCAAGTCCTGTAACCAGACATTGTTCCTGGGTTACCTCTGAAAAAGGACTTTGTGAACAGTGTGCTTATCTGATTAATAAAAATGACCTATCAGAATATAAGTACAAACACACATGGGTCTAGTTCAAATGACTGAAGTTTTAAAATCCCAAAAAAATATGGTCAAGACCACATGATGGATGTTTTAAAACAACCTATTTTGACTGAGATTGCAGTATAGTGAATATTGGGGAATATGCCTTTTTTTCCCACTGTATTGAGATCTTGAAGTTGGGATATATAATTAGCTGGGGATGTGGGGGGTGCAGGGGGCTTAAACCCAAACCTCTCAACCTCTTAGTGCAAAAAATCTGAGCAAAGCCCGATAAAATGTGGGAGAAAGGCCCAAAAATAGGCACACATTTTAAATATTGCTCTTATAAACTTAGGCAGTTGTTAGCATAACAGGGTTTGTTTTAACATACATTTTGAAGGATTTGAAGTCTGAAACTCAAATGTTTGCCATTATTTAGTGACTTCAGTCCTCAGATCATCCCACTGATTTTCCAAGAAAAACACACATTTTCTGAGGAACAGACCAAAAGTATGAGCCAAAAATTTGGACATTCTGCAAAAATCTGGACAGTTGAGAGGTATGCTTACTGCTACAAAAACATTGTTTGTCTTGTTTCTGGGTTCTTTACATTTTAAAATTTTGATGATATGGTCTCGATCCTATCAGTTTCTACATTTTAAGACTTCAGTGTTTTAAACTAGATCCACACGTGTACATATTAAGATGGATTAGCACTATCTTCCTCTTTTCTGGCTGTCTAACCTTAGAGTTTGGTGCATTTATTCTTTGTCACCTTAAGGGGTCCCTGGAATTTGTCCAGAAATGTGTTTCTCATGGAAAGCACTAGCACTAATTATTAATCTGCTGGGTTAACTTCTCTTTGTCAGGCATTCTTACCATTATTATTTTTTTTGTATGGCTTCTGCAAGCATTCCCTTACTGTGTTCATTATCTACTTTAATCTCTCTAGCGAACTAACATATTGCTCTATCACATTTTTAAATGGTGTATTTTATTTTTGTTATGTTTCTTACCAGTGCTGGATAGCCTATCTCTCCCAGATGTTTACTTTACAGAAGTTTAAATGGGATAAACCCAGCTGAGGCTTGTGGCAAACAGTATGTATGTAAACTGGTCCGAATTTTTGATATGAACATCTGTAAGTTCTCCTTAACGTGGATTTCAGTGTTTTCTTAAGCCTCCCAACTAATTAATCAGTCGATGGATGGTATACTGACGTATTCAACTGTTTGACTATAACACAGTAAAACAAGCGATGCTGTACTTTTGGCATAAAGGGAGTATCTTGGACAATAATTATTTATGGATACCCATTCTGCATAATAACAATATCAGTTCTCTAAAATGCCTTAGCATTCATTTTGTGTAATGACATTGCTAATGTAAATTTCATAGCATAGCTAATTATGATTAGTATGTACCGATACATATTGCTACATTTTACTGGAGGTCCCATGATGCCCACAGTGGAGCATTCAAGTTGTACCGCAGAGATAGGCACTGTGGTCAAGGGACTTTTATAATAATGTTCGGGTGCAGTTTTCTGGCATCTGGGCATGAATCTCATAAGTTTTCTCTTATGCCTAGCCAGTAAAATCTGGCTACTACCCTTGTTTTACATTTGTATATCCCTGAGTGATATCTTAGCATATGATTATTTGACTAACTCAGTAACAACTACTTTATAACATTTTTTTTTCAGTTCTACCTGTGCAGAATGCCTTCCTTTTTTATTTATTCTATATATGAGGTCATCTCTTAGATCAAAATAGGGGAAAGAAGTAATAGAAAAATTTTGTTCACAATATTTCTCTACAATCTTGGTTATTTTCTCTCTTACCCTACTTAATGTACTATATTCCCATTGTGTGTTTATGAAGTTTTTTTTATGTGAAATATCTGTAAGTCCACTAATGCAGGGTGGTTTCTTCATTTGTTTGCCTCAATGTGTAAGGTGTAGCTTCTTGTCCCCAAAACACTGGCACTGCAGTTTCTTCTGTGTCTTTCCCCTGTAAAGGGTAACTCTGCTTTACTGTCTTTTCTAATCAGTTCATGTCTCTCGACTGTCCTATTCCTGTTTAGGTTGCTCTCCCTCTGCAAAGCCTATCCTAAAATAAAATGCACTGTCAGTTTTACTTCCTTTATGTCTTACAGATACCTACTACAGAGAGTCAGCTTTTCTTTGAATGATCTGCTTTATACTTCCTGAAGTGGGTACAGAACATTGCATTTCCTTAGTTTTGTAAACTTTCGGCTTTTCCCGGTTAGGGTTTGCCACAGTGGAATTCCGGTCTGCCCATGATTGGCAGTGGATTTTTACGGTGCCGAGTTGCTAGCCAAATGCCCAACCTTCAATGAAGGCACCTCCATTCACGCTCGCACCTACCTGCATGTCTTTAACGTCGCTCGACCTCGGGGAGGACATGCAGATTCCACACAGAAGGAGCTCCAGACAAGAATCGAATGGGAGAACCTCTTGCTGTGAGGCGACAACGCTAACCACTGCACCACTGTGGCTTATTTCCTTAGCTTTGTAATATCTAATATTTACTACCATATCTTTGCTCTGAGTGTCTTCATACAAGTACACAACTTCTTCTGTCTCTGATTCAGCGGAACATTCCTTGTTTACCTCTGTGAACAAATATCTTATGCTGTTTTTTTTTATTTTTATTCAGACTTTCTTATCATTTTACCATATGCCCATATAAAGACATTTCTTAAAATTGTATGTTTCTGTTGCTCATTACTGGGACATGTTTCTGATAACCAGATATCCTTTACTGTTTATCCACAACCACATTCTGTCTTCACTGGTCACATTTGTGTCAGCATACTTTTCCTGGATTTGATCCCAGATCTTTGAATAAGACTCACTTCCCATTCTTATATTAATGGGTGCATCAAGCTACTGGTATGGCTTTTTCTTGTTTAGTGTATCAACCTGCTGCACCATGTCTATGGATTCTACCTCCTACATTTTCCACACTTATTTAAAATGGGGAATATATTTTCTTAATACTACTTCATGAATTAAATCAGTGGTTATATCCACAGGATGAAACGGTTTTCCCAGAACTGTTTGAATTTGCAAACTTGCAAGGAGGTGCACTTTTCTATTACTGTGAACGCATATTATGTCTACATTTTGGTTATTACTAATCGTATACTTACACACCAGGGAAATTTAGCAACGGTAATTATTATTCCAGAATCTGTCATGGCTTAAAATTCCCTTCCTTGTAAAAGTGCAATATATTTCACTGTCTTAGTCATAACAAAGTGATGTAAAGCACACTCTTTTATTCTAGCTCTAGTTTCATTTAAAGCATGCATTTCAGTTTTTTTGCATTTCTGCTACGAGTATTTCTTTTATTTTCACTGCAACACTCAGCACTGTGACAGTCCCACTACACTTGAAACAGATTAATGTCACGTATTGCTTTTTGTTTCACCATAGATACTACATGTCCTATGGCTATTTTAGGTTTAAAACCACGAAAATCAGTTTTAAACATTGTGTTAACAACTAGTAAGTGTTCAACTAAAGTTACACACTTATCAAATTTCTTGGATTTACTTTATAGTATCCAGTTTCTTGTAATACTAGCCAAAGCTCTTTTAAAGCTGTTTACTAACTAAACTTTCTAACATTTTCACTTTAATATTGCTGTCAGGTTCAAAAGCTTTAAAACACACTTTAAATCATGCATCTGTGTCCTTACTGGTTTATTGAAATTGAAAGTCCAATTATAAAATGTTGCTACATGTACTTCAGAGTTAATACCAGTCCTGACAAAAATAGCAATGTCTTTTGGTATTTCCAGGTTAGGGGTCACCACAATGGATCACCGGTCCCCAGACTGATTGACGGTGTTGTTTTTAGAGTGTTAAGTTGCCAACCCTGACAAAAATACTTTCTTTTTTTCATAGTCAATGTAGTCAGTTTCCACCATGTCAATATTCTCAATGCTTCTTCTGAGAGTGGGAAGACATGATGTTTACCAGTCTGCTAAGTTTTGTGCCTGTGTAATGGAATAATGCTAAAAAACAACATGAAGGATTATAGTTCATCCATTGTAGTTAGTGTCCTCATAGTATACACAATCTTAGGATTATCAGGTATGTTTGCTTGCACAATTAACTGTTACTATATTTGCACTAGGTTTTTGTCAGTTTCCACTTGTGACTCCACAAGTCTTTGTAGTAAATCCTCTGCAGCTGATATCACAAGAAGACCACACCAAGAAAATACCATTTACAGCACAGTCTAACTGGTCTCATATGCAGGGGCATGAAATGAATTCTCATGATTCTAATAACCAGTGACATAGGAAACCTACAGACACTGGACCCTATCCATTTCAATTTTGCTAAGGGCAGGCCATGCTTGCTTAACTTGAATGACTTTTTTGAGAAGGTTACTAAAGCTATGGATCAGGGCAAAACAGTGCAAACTGCCTACCTTGACATGGCAACATTTCTCAAGACAATGCCCCTTACATGGGCATTTTAAATAAACTTAGAAAATTAGGCATAAACCTAAATTTTACCTTATAGCTAGCCAGCTGCCTCACTAATTGGACACAAGAAGTTAAGCTAGGGGAATCCATTTCAGTAAGGAGGCCTGAAACTACTGAAACCCTTAGGGATTGTTGATGGGCCCTCTGCTTTTTGGCATCTGTTTGTCTGAAGTCATGGCAAATGTCAAGGTCCTCTGGCTGACCAAGATTGCAGATGACTGCAAACTGGCATAGACCCTGAATCCACTAAAGACACAGATAAACTACAAGAGAGCCTGACACAGAGAAACAGCTGGTAACACAGCTATGGACTAAAACACAATGCAAGAAATGCATAATAGTACCTTCTGGAAAGAAGACCACCCCTGGAAATTACCATATTTGCAACATGCCCTAAAAGTAGTCCAGGTGGTCAGGGATCTGGGAACACATGTTGACAGTAACTTGATCTTTGACCCTCACCTGTCTACTGGGGTGAAAATATCATTCTATGCTGCACAACTGCTAAGTAAGGGCATAACACCCAGGTCAAAGAAGGTCATTGTTCTGCCATACTTACCTCTCATCAGACCAATCATCGAATGTAACACCTTCATCATGTACCTGACCAAGAACTTGCAACAGCTTGACTGACCAAAGGAGTTCCTCAAAAAAAGAATACAGAGAGTAAAGAATAATCCCTATGATGGTTGTCTCAAAGCCCTTTCATTGTATATGGTCTGATACAGACTGCTGTATATACCTACCCTCAAAGGCATTTTCTGATCTAACACTGATGGATCTCCGGCATATAGTCAAAACAAATAAATCAAATACCCAAAATAAGGACCTAAATCTTGTCTTTGACATAGACAGAACATGTGGGTAGGGCATATAAATTTCCTCTTCTCTGGAACAGGCTTCTCGTCCATGTGAAGTAAAGCTCACCCCTAACTCTATTCAATCATAAGTTAGACCAATGGATGGGAAATTGCAAATTTACCACTGGTTTTGAAGCCTTGGAATGCTTGACATGTACAAGCCTATATCATAACTGTAAAATACATTGGGATATTGACATAGGATAGGAATATTTCGGTAAATTTGGGACAAGCTTGGCTAGGCTGAAAATGACTTTTGGGCCAATAGCCTAGTAAACACCTTTGAACCAAAAAGTTGCTATATCAGTTGTTACTGTTCTTTAGCTATTTCATTGATACCCTATAATATACACAGGCACACACACAAATATATATATATATATATATATATATATATATATATATATATATATATATATATATAAAGCCTCTGTTCATATCTATGTACAATTTATTTATTTATTTCATTTTACGTTTGTTGACTGGGAGAGGCCGACTGGATACATCTCCATTTTCAGTGGTGGCCCAGGGAGAAAAGCTCCACAAATCAATTACAAGCAATTATAAGGAGTATAACAGCAGCAGTCACATTTACATAGGCAGTGCATAAGCATGAAAATGAAATTTAGATGCATAGAATAAAAAAAATATTTTACAGTTTTTTACAGTTAGAATGAGCCAATACATAAGTAAGAAGAATTACAGAATAAAACACAAAGGTGAAAGTTGCATGTTTTACAATTTTATACAATTAGATTGTGTACAAGTTTGATGTAGGTAAAACAACAGAGTTGAGTGGTAAGATATATAGACTAAGTATAAAAGTATGTGTAAACATGGAGAAAGAAAAGAAAATTATAAAAAACTGTGCCCAGCAATGTTTTAGTGTCCTATATGTATAGGTACTAACTGAGAGGCCAGGTATATAGGTGATACTGTGAGGAAGCTGGAAATTAAAAAAAAAAAAGCTGCAGTTCCTCTTAGTGGTATGGTTCTGACAAAGAGAGCAGGACATTAGAGAAGAGGGTGGATATGGTTGGGGAGGTAACAAGTAAAAATCCAGTCCCTAAAAATGAAAAAGATTAAACAGCTTTTCAAACATGCAGAGCATTCAAATTCCCAAAACATCCATATACCATGGTGCATCCTTATACTAATTTGGTATGCAGTGTGCTTCTCACTGTCCATTAACACTCACCTTTTTTCAAAAACTAAGTGTGTGCTGACTCTTGCATTCATTTGGGTGTCCAGTAGAGAAAATTGTCACCAGTTAACCATTTTACAATACCTGTCATACAGTTTCCCAATATTTTGCATTCTGTATCAAGAGTAAACCCATGAACATAGTTATAATAGAGGTCGGGATATAAATCGCACAAACAGTGCTCATTTCATCCCCTCCATCTTCTTCTGTCTCGCAGACATGAATGTAAAATGTTCTTTTGCTTGCATTTCATATAAATTAGCTACCTGTACAGTATAGGGCAGCTAGAAGAACAAAAACAATTCAGGTTTCAAATCTAATCTAAACATAAAATTTCCCAAATTTGGGCATGCCTGGTCAGACAAAGCAATTACATGGCTGGTTACATTTGTATCTGTGATTGGTTGATGTTTGCTATTGCTTGATGTAATCACTATCATAATATAAGTAAACATAATATAGAAAAATACATTTTCCTTCTCCACTCCACCCCTTTGTGTCAGCCTTACTCATTTGAACCTAACTGAGATGTTGCTTGAGATGCTGGCTGTACAGTGAAAACACAATTCAGAAAAATTCCAGTTCATTACCCTCTGTCAGATAAAAAGATTTTTGATTTTGAATAGAAATGCATAATGACCCTTTGAATTATTCTGCAGTATTTGTCATTGGCCCTTGGTATGGAAAACCTATGTTAGGCTTACCTCCCTACCTCTACTGTCTCCAAGGATGATGCCACAATATCAGCAGAAAATGATCAAATTTAGCAATTAGCTTAGCTACTGGTGTCATACCAAAGGGGTCAAATACTTGTCAGCCGTGGAGGATATGGTTGATAGGCCACACTGTTTTTCTAGGGATGGTCTTCATCTGTCACCCCAGGCTTCAGATATTGGCCAAAACATTATCCTCCCTTAGACTGCCTTTTTTAGGCACTTCCAAACAGACAATCCTTCCAACTTAACAAAAGCTACTCAAAACAAGCTAAAGGTGTTACTGCTCATTCCTATTGGCTTCAATAAGAAACTGCACTCCCTGGAAGTTATCCTTACCCTGGAGAATGCTGATGCCTGTGCAGTTACTGAAATGTGGTTCAGACCCATGGAAAGCATTCCAGAAGTGCATGGTTATAATGCTTTTTATATATTCCAACCACCCACTGAACATGAAAGAGCAAAAGGGAGAGGAGTATTTATCTGCATAAAGGGTAAGCACACCTCAAAGCAGGTCAAACAGTATGATATGCTTCAGCTACTCCATGTCTCACTAACCATGAGAAAAATCCATTACCATATTCTTGTTAGCTACAGGTCCCCCACTATGAACCAGGAAACCCATACAACATACTTGAAGTTACCCGAAAAACTCACAATCCATCCCAATACCATACTCTTGGGTGATTTTAACTACTCCCCTCCATTAATTGAGAGGCATACAGAACTGGTAACTTGCTTCCAGTGATTTCTTGACAATGTGAATTCAAATGCCCTGGAGCACTGGAGGAAAAGATATCTTAGATCTGGTACTCACAAATATAGGAGAATGCTGCACCCCCCCCCCCTTGTTATGTCCTCACTGTTATGTTCTCAGATCACAAAGTGTTCTCCCTTGATATAAAAGCAAAATGAGTCCCCTCACCTAACCCCTCAAAAAAATCTTTTAAGTACTTCTCTAAGGTAAATTACCCCCTTTTAAGGGATGACATGGCTAGTTTCCAAGCTCCTCCAAATCCAAAACACACAGAAACCTATGCAGAGGCATACACAGAAGCCCTGTATGACCATATAAACAACTGGTTATAGACAGCAGTACCAGACCAAAATAAAACCCAGGTCAAACACAAAAACAAGCCACCTTGGTGGACCCCTGAAACTAATACAGTGTACAACTAAAAAAGAAAATCCTATCAGAAAGTAAGAGCGAATGTGCAAAACAGAGCAATGAATCCCTCATTAGTGTAAACAAGTGAATCAGGGAGCTAGTCAAGTCTCTGAAAGCAGACTTTGAAGTAAAAATAGCCTCCAATGCTAAAAATAACCATAAGGCATTTTTCAGTTACATCCACAATCTTAAGGGCAACACCTAACAATGTGCAGAATGAGTTGTAGATGGCATCATCTATTCTCAGCCAGAAGACATAACAAACATGCTGGCTAACAAATTCAGCTCAAATTTTATCTCCCATCTCCCCCAGTTCTTCCCAAAGAAATACCCTCCACCACTCCACCATCAATTATCACCAAAGAACAGGTTGCCACAGTGCTCTCTAAAGCAAAAACACAGCTTCAATGGGCTTAACAATATAGCAGGCTGCCTTTTAAATAGCTTAAATCAGGACTTATCAGGCCCATTAGGATCTTTATTTAACCACAGCCGCCAGAATGACTTTGTCTCAGTAGAGTGGAGAACAGTAGCAGTCATCCCTCTGCATAAAAGAGGATCATCTACTGACCCTGGAAATTACAGACCCATATGTTTAACTAGTCTTATATGTAAAGCAATGGAAAGAATAATCATGGACCTGATAAATAATGACATTAGAGACCTCCAAACACTAGACCTGATCCAATTTGGCTTTGCCAAAGGCAAGTCATGCCAACTGAATCTGGTGGATTTCTTTGAGAAAAACACTAAGGCCATCGATGAAGGTAAAACAATATATACCACCTACTTCAACCTGGCCAAAGCATTTTACACAATTACCCACTTAGATATTATAACAAAACTGGGCATAAATCCCTATATCACAAGATGGATAGACAACTGGCTCACTGACAGGACTTGTGTTTAAAGTGGATAAATCCAGATCCAGTAAGAGGCCAGTTACTAGTGGTTTGCCACAGGGCTCAGTACTGGGACCACACCTGTGAAGAATATATGTCTCTGAAGTCAAGGTAAATGTGGAAGGCCTGTAGATAACAAAGTTTGCCGATGGCTGCAATTATTGAATCCCCCAGCAATGTAGATATCCTTCAGGAGTGTCTAGGTTGCACAGATGATTGATGCCAGAACCATGGCCTAAAACTAAATGTAAAATAATGCATTATCATACCCTTTGGGAAGTGAAATACCCCTGCATATTACAACAACAATAGCACACTCCTTGGAGTAGACTCAGAGGTGAGAGATCTAGGTACACAGATAGCTAGTAGCCTGAACTTTGACTGTCATGTGTCCACAATGCTGAGGAAATCCTTTTATGTGGCACAACTTATAAGTAAAGGTATGACATCCATTTCTGAGGAAATTATAGTCCCGCTGTACTCAGCCCTCATTAGACCAATAATTAAGTACATTGTGCCATTTGATATGTACTTGACTAGGCACTTAGAACAGCTGGAGTGACCTCAGAGGTTCTTCACAAAGAAAATACAGGGTGTAAACAACGTGAACTATGCAGATAGACTAAAAGCCCTATACCTTTACTCTGTCTCCTACCAACTATTAAGGGGAGACCTATGTCTGACCTACAAGGCACTCAGAAATCCAGTCCTGATGGAGCTGCTACACATCTGCAAGTCAAACAGCATGAGGATCACCCAGATCTAGGACTCTAGACTTAGTCAGCGACTCAAACAAAACATGCTGGAGAGAGAGATATGTGTCTCAGAGATTGCCCCTTCTTTGGAACAGGCTTCCTATTCACATTAAGCAGAGTCCTTCCCTGGCCCTCTTCAAACACAATTTGGATTAATGGATGGGGAATCACAAATTCACAGTTGGGCTAGTACCTATGTCCCTTATGGACAGAGGCAATCTGTAAGATACTCAGTGCATAGGCAAATCCATGCCATCCACTTGCCCCTAGGTGCCCTATATTGGAAAAATCAGGTTATATAGGCTTGTAAAGACACTTAAGCCATTAGCCTAGTAATCTCCTACAAACCTATGAACCTATATCCTCCATCAAAAAAGATGACAGTTAGACCTCTCAACCTCCAATAGGAGCGATCACCAACTTTGTATATTGTGCAGTGTTTCTCGGTTCCCACATCTCATAATGCCTCATAGCAGATGACTTGCCAGTTTAACAAATGTGGCTTTCATAAAACACTTGTTTAGGAATATTTAACACTTATTGTTTTAGGCCAGAATACCTATGATGTAGCTCCTACTGTTTTTGTTAAGCCAACCCTACATGGTAGATAAGTTTTCTGGCCTTTCTTGGCAATGGCCTGTCATTCCATATCTGCTGTCTTTTGCCTGCACAGGTTATTTCTTCCCAGCCATGTCCTACTTGTCTCTCCCAAGTTGTCTTTCTTGCTAAAGCCAGAGTGCACAGCTTCAGTCCCTCTCCGTGGTGTTCGTCCTGCTCCTACATCCTTGCGGATTTGGACCACTATTCTCCTTCATGCTGTCTCTCAGTCTTTTCTTCTCCGTTCGTGACATTTGTTTCTTGATATCTCTCAGTGTTGCATGTTTAATGTGTGTATTATCAGGCAGGTCCTTAAGTTCTTTGTCCAAATGTCTTTTCCCTTTCTTTGGGTTAGGAACCAGTTGGCCTAGGCTTTTAATGTCCTCACACACACTCTTTGATAATTAAACACCCACTCTGTAATTCCCTTTCCACGTCAATTCTAACCCCTTGAACCAAGCTGTGGAGCATTACCTATAATAGTGAGTGCAGACTTAAGGTGCGTGCAGTACAAATTCCTCAGCTTATTGCAGAGATCAAACACACTTTCTCCAGTCCTGCCATCTCAAAAATCCACGAACCAAGGATGTTTTTCTCAACTACCTCCTTACCTTGCTGTACACACCTTTTATTCGATAATGGGTTCTAAAATAGTCCTGGAAGACACTTGCAATGAAGCCATCTACTTGGACCCTATCAGGTAAGCATTCTTCAGAAACTGTTTTGCAATCTAGGAATGTAATTTGCAAATTATCTTGGCAGGATTTAATGAGACAGTTCATTTTCTTCCTCAATTTGTGCAAGCAATCTACCTCCAGTCTTTACTAATGGAGATGCTAATTGCTGATAGTAATTTAGACTGGAAGAATGAAAGTTGATCAGGAAATTCCGCTCAGTCTAAGGTTTCAGCATCTGTATATTTTCCATGTCATCTCCTCTTATGTTTTGGTTGCAAGATTGGCTTGTAGCTGTGTGATTTTTAATATGGTCTTAGAGTTTCATTTTATCATGCCAATGGTCCATCGCCAATTATAGCTGTTATAATTTTTTACTTTTGCTGAGCCATTTCAGAAGCCCCTGCATTTCTGCTTAGTTTTTCTAACATCCTGACCATTCTTTCCGCCAATTCCATCTTAAAGATTTTACTAGCCATGTGCACAGACCCCCCGCCCCCCAAAACCTGCAATTCTTAAACTCTCTTATTCCATGTTACTGTGTCAGAAACATAGGCAATTGTATTGTCTGTATACAATTGGGCTAGAAAAACTGAGAGCTCACTCTTCTGTTTGGCTGCTAGCCATATCCTCTAGTTTCAGTGTCTTTCTTAAAGAAGTTTAATCATTTTAATAGACATAATCCCCCCATTGCCAAAGTCATATTGTTGTAAATCTGTATTAAATGAGTTTGATATCAGAGCTTATAAAATCATATATAGTACATTTGCAAGTTAAGCTTGTTAAGGTTCATAGGTTCAATAGTGTGTACTAGGCCAATGGTCCCGGAACCTTTACAAGCCTAGCTCCATTTGGATATCCCTTTATTAAATGGTGTAATAATATTAATACTAATAAGAAGAATATAGATAGTTTTCCTTGCCTCAGAAGAAAACCCTGTAGTTTTGCTTAAGTTTATGTACTAAATTATAACAGTGGTGTTTCACAGGGGAGTTTTACTGCATCAGTGAAGAGAGGTAATCACTTAAAGAGTCAGGGAGGGAACCAGAAATTAGAATATTGTTTGAGGAATTTGTGTCTATCCAGACAGTGGTGTAGCTTTTATTACCGGTTTATTGTATCTACCTGGAGTGGAGATGAGTTCATTGAAGCCAGATAAATGAATTTAAATATATTAATTTTAATATTGAGTCATTAATAATAGTCACCTGTCTATACTGAACTCCTGCAGTACTATAGTTTTTGTTTGATATTTGCTGAAGCCTATGAGAGGGTTTTCTCTGTAGTATCTGTGTTGTTACCTAGGGTTATGTAGATAGTGATTGTGCATAGGTTTTTATACTTAAGTTTAAGTGTGGATACAAGAATCTCAGTAATTTCAAAACTGTTTGAGAGGCTGTAAGTAGAGGTGCAATATAAGTAGAATGAATAGAGGGGGTGTATGGGTAGTCAGGGTATGTAAATGATGCTAGAAATGGATCAGTATTATACACTCACAGGAAGCAGATGAAATTCTTATTATATTTATTTATTATTTCATTTTATTTAAATTTGTTAACTCGGTTTGAGCACTTATCCAAGATGCCCTATTTGAGGATCAGCCCAGGTGTAAAAAATAAATACAGAAGTTTTAGCAAATTTGACAATATATATTTGCCATTTAAAGGTCCATAACATCAGGTAAAGTATTGCTTTTGAAAGAAGAACTGTATAAGGATTCTCTGATTTTTGGAATAAGAGAGGCATTACTATTATTCTGTTATGAGAAGAGGAAAACATATAAACAAGGTATGACTGTACATAGCATCCAAGTACAATACTAGGGTGGGTAAATATAGAGGTTGTGAATGGATGGCCAAGGTTAGAACTGGATCAGCATTATACAATTAGAGGAAGTTGATGAAGTTCTTAATTATGTCAACATTTTAATTAATTGGAGGTGTTTGGGGTTGAGCCGTGCTGGAGAGGATAAGGAAATAAGGAGAGTGTAGGGGGTTGAGGGGCGGTGTTATGCGTCTGTAGGTGAGACGGGTATTGCTGTTTGTAAAATACATGTATTTATTTATTGGTTTATTTATTTCCTTTGTTATTTAAGATTTAGGATCACTTTAGCAAGTCACCTCTCCCTACAGAGTAAGAAGGGTATCTGCTAAGCAATGCACAGTGCCCAGAACAAATGGGGACAGTCAAACTGATTTCATCAGTTCCTGTATTTGTCAAAGAATACCTGTTGTGTTTAGTGAGATTACGGAGCTGTGAGGGTAAAAAAGATTCCCATTACTTTCACGGATCTGCAATCTTTGAGTTAGGCATTTACAAATGTGGGTGTTTGTTGTTGATGCAGGGTTGTTGAGCAACATGTAAAAATGTTGTTTTTTTGTCAGATCCAAGTGAAAGGGGGCATAATATATATTTTCACGGAAGACTGACTATGCCGTAATTATATCAAGCTGTTATGGTAATTCATATAGTCAGAAATGTGCAATTGTTAATAAGTTTACTTATATTTCAGTATGTACTCTAAATATATCACATAGGAGACATGGAGCCTACAGACTTCTGCAGAGGGTAAAGGCAGACATATATTTTGTATAGGAAGCACAGCTGACAAGGGGAACACTAGATGTTGCATGGGGCTTACTGGAATTTTTTTCTATGAAGTCTGAAATAGTATTGTTTCTGCACAATATACTGAGATGGATATTGGTAGACCACAAGCATGACAGAGGTGGATGATGGTTAGATTTATGACACACACAGAGTTAGCAGCAGATATAAAACAAGTCGGTGTAGTTATACTAGGTAGTGTATATGGCCAAAATGCAGATATGCCTGCATTTTTCCCCTCCATTTTTCCTCATCTGAATAACATTAATATAATCAGTTACCTTATCATTTGGTGGAGGATTTTAAAGTTGTAGAGTCAGTCCTAGAAAACTCCAACTCTTTCTCAAAGAAGAATCTACAAGCACAAAACCAATGGGTGGGATGTGGAAGCTAGTCAAAGATCACAGACTGATAGATGTGCAGTGGTTCTTATAACCTCAGGAAGTAGGATTTACTCCGTGCCTTTTGTATTCTAATTATATCACAGGAGTAAAACTCCAAAGGTTTATTAGGAAATGTAAAAGTAAACCAGCAACTATGGGCTGATATCCTTTATCAGTTTTGAAAGAAAATAGATGTACTGATATTGACTCAGTATTTATAAGACTTGTGTAAGAAGTTAACTAGTCCTTCGCCAGCTTGATTTGTCAAAATTTGAGCAAGTTCTGATCATGCATGGGACATCTACAAGTTAATTCATGTTCCACAGGTCATTTCAGAACTTGCTATACCAGATTACTTTTAAGAGGCTACTGTTCAATCTGGTGGAATGTGTGTGGGGTGCTGATGTTATTACTTACATTATGTTGACTGGGTTGACCTTACCAGGCAGTGCCCATTTTTCACAGGGGATACTCGCATGTTAAGATATTTAATAAATGATGAAATATAAGCCATGAGTGATATACATTCCAAGACAGACAGAAGTATAGCATTGAAATAAGTAGTCTTGCAGAAACGCTGTCAAAACATATGATATTTAATGGAGAAAGTGTTATGATTATTTAAAAGATCATAATTACACTAGCTTGAGTGTCAGAAAGGAGACTTATAAAGTAGAACTGTAAAGAGAAATAGAGGTGGATGGAAAGTTGCAGGGGAGAAGAAGATCAGTAGTAAGAAGCGTAGTTAGGGTCAATACAATTTGGGAAGTTAGCAATAAGTGCATTTTAGGTGAAAGTATGAATGTAACAGTGACAAGAAATGAAATAGTTGAGGTGGAGTGGTTGCTTGTTGAAGACAGACAGATGTTATGTCTGACTGCAGTTGTAACACTGTATTATTTGGAGATGGGACTTCCTCCCTTGTTTAAAGTATTGCGATTGCCTAATAGTCTTAACTGTAGTGGAAGTGACTTCCACTCTCCAGATAGGAAGTTACCTCCATATTTAGATTCAGTCTTAATAACGTGAAAGTGATTTTTGTTATTTGATCTGAAGTTTCTAGCTGCAGTGCTATTGTAGTAGTGAGTTTAAGGTTGATCACTGGTTATTGTAAAGTACCTTATCTATGAGAAGAGGATGTAAATTACATTTACTCTGTTTTCATATAACACTTATTGTAGTTTGTTTATAATGTAGCAGGTATTGAGATTAGTTGGTGGTTAACTGCAAAGTTTGCATTTTTGTTGTATGTGTTATATTTGAACAGATGTATTATTATTGCAAATAATACTACATCCATAGCCAAGTTTGGACATAAGCAGAGCACTTGCTAGTGTTTATCTAGTGTCAAGTTATAAGCATTTGTTGAAGACTATATGCAGTTCCTAGTTTCTTAAGTATGTCTTTTTTATTTTGTTAGCATGTTGTGATAAAGAAAGAGTATTGTGTATAGTGAGGCATTTGCAAGGGTATACAGTGTCAGCATCAGTGTTATTTATGTAGATTGTTTTAGTGATAGTAGTGTTTTTTACTCCAAAAGTCCAGAGTTTATTTTTTTCATTTAGCATTAGGTTGCAGTCCTTGAAATATTATGATTGAGTCATCAGCATATTGTAGGAGTTTGATGCCTTTTCTGTGCAGGTGCTTGCTACTGAGGAAGAGAAAAAAGTAAGAGTGGACTAAGGATGGACCCTTGAAGTATTCTATGATTACAGTCTAAGGACCTAGATAGGCAGCTTTGTCCTACTACAATTTGAGTTCTGTCCATACCTCTCAACCTCTTCTTCTTCTTCTTTTGGCTTTTCATGGTTAGGGGTCACCACAGTGGATCACCTGTCTGCTCATGATTGGCAGTGGAGTTTTACAGTGTCATTGCCAGCCCAGCGCCCAACCTTCCACACACACACTCATGCCTAGGGCCAATTTAGAGTACCCAGTCCACCTACAGCATATCATTGGGATGTGGGGGGAAACCGGAGAACACGGAGGAAGCACACACAACCACAGGGAGGATATGCAGACTCTGCACAGAAGGCACCCCAGCCAGGGACCGAAACCAGAGAACATCTTGCTGTGAGGCAGCAATGCTAACCGCTGCACTATGGCAGCCACGCATTCGTACCTCTCAACCTCCAAACGAAAAAAATCTGGACAAAGCCTAACATAATGGGGGTACAATGGCCCAAAAATAGGGATAGATTTTAAATACTGCTCATATAAACTTAGATTGATAAAATAACATGATTTGTTTTACCATGCATTTTTCTGAATAATATGAAGTCTTAAACTCAAATGTATGTCAAAATCAAAATCTGGACATTCTGTGATAAGCCAAAAAAGTAAGCAGTAGCACAGAAATGAAGGATGACTGTTAGATATATCTATTTTTTTCTTGTAGACATACTTTCTTGATGTGAAAAATATTGAATATATTTGACTGAATGATAAAAATCCATGAAAATGACATTTTGTGGAATCTAAATTTCCTGAACATATTAGGAATTTATTAAGTAGCAACACTAAAATATCAAAATCGAAGAATGTATTTTCTGCAGGGGACATACCTCCCTACAGTCTCTACCTCAAAAATATGAATTCTAATTCCAAGGTGTGTATATTTTTAAAAAAACTGATATGTGGAATGTGAATAAAATAGACCTCAGACATAATAATAATAATAATAATAATAATAATAATAATGATAATAATAATGATAATAATAATAATAATAATAATAATAATAATAATGTGGTGTAGCAGCCAGTACTGGAAAACATAATTCCACAAAATGTGTTTCAGACATGTTCATCTTCCTGAAAAAAAAACACTAATGAAAATATGTTTCTTGTGTGTTTACTAAATGCAAATAATTATTTGATATGGATTGGCATGTGGCTGTGTTTATTTATTTATTTATTTATTTATTTATTTATTTTTTATCGGGGTAGGGCACCATTCAAAAATTGACCTATTTCAGGCCTAGCCAGGGGATGTAATCGGAGAGTAAAAACAATTGTTACAAATAAACAACAGAAATTGCAAATTAAATTAGCAACAGGAATTACAAATGATCAAAGGCGATTCTTGTGATGCAATATTTAGCAATAGCAGGTTAATGCAGTCCTATTACAAACAGAACGATAAATATTAGTAAAGTCGCTTAAAGGGAAATGTTTATCAGGTGTATCTACAGGAAATGAGATTAGAAGGAAACATAGTAAAGCCTAAGATACTAAATGGGATACATACATGTTTGTTGATAAGAAATATATGTTCCTCCATGATGTGACTAGACTGCTAGATCTATTGGCCTGAGTTAGGTTATGTGGCCTGAGATAAGGAACTGGTTTTGTTTTTAAGGAAGGCTTTAAATTGGGGTCTTAAAGTATCATATAAGGGGAGGTTATTTAAGTTGAAATGAAAACTTTTCCAGAATTTACAGAATAGGAGAGAGTAGCTGTTGCTGTTGCTGCAGAGAGGCTTCATTCTGAGTGTTTGCAGAACAGACCTGAACTTGAGGAGCGTTAAAGGTTGGATAATTAAAATGAATTTGACAGACAAGGTAGTTAGGGTATCTTGCTGTAGTAGTCTTGATACCAAGGAATCTAGTAAGAGGTCAGCTTTTAGTTCAATCAACAGCCAGTTGGTCTTTCAAATTGTATAGCAGTGGTAGTCTATAAAGCAACAGATTTTGATAGAAATAAACTGCAGGGCAGTTGTGCTTTCCTTGGCTTCTGCATTAATGATGATGCATATTTTAACTAAGCACAGAGAATGCCTTTGCTAATGGCTGCTCTTGCTAGTGTGGAAAGAACATGGGATAATTAGTAGATCCATTAATTTTGGACATAGTCTTTTTGATGTGAAGCTAGAAGTTTATGTCAAAGTATTTACAATTTGAAGTAGTCTCATCTGTAGAATTTTTCTTTTCCTTGATCTCTAATGTTTCAGGACATCTCCAGAGTTTTTTTAATGGCTAATAATACAAACGTCATTGCCATATATTCACACACTATATTTCTTTTAGTATTTTGGTGAAACTCATAATACACTTTATTCAGTTTAACTATGTGGTTAGACATTAATGAGTCTATGTATATCTCTTACCCTCTTAGTGCAAGAAATCTGGGCAGGACAAAAAATAATGGGGGGGCAAAGATCCAAAATAGGAGTATATTTTAAATATTGCTCTTATAAACTTAGAAAATTGCTAGAATAACAGCTTTTGTATTAGCTTACTTTTTCAGAAGGATATGAAGACTGAAACTCAAATGCAGGTCCGTATTTAGTGACTTCAGTCCTCAGTAATTTATCAGAAAACCACACCTTTTTATGAGGAACAGACCAAAGATCTGAGCAGAAATTTGGATAGTCTGTTAAAATCTGGACAGTTGTATGAGTCTGTGATTTTTTATTTATTTATTTATTTTTTTGCATTTGTAGGCATGATTGAGAGTGCCTTCGTTGAAGGTTGGGCATCAGGCTGGCAACTCGGCACTGTAAAATCCACTGCCAATCATGAGCGGACCGGAGTTCCGCTGTGGCGATCCCTAACTGGGAAAAGCTGAAAGACATACATGCATCCATTATTGCATTCATACCAACATGGGAACACTTAACTATGGCATTAGGAAACCTGTTTTTGATTTGTGGGAAATGTTCAGATGTATATGTTTCCAGCAAGAAGGTGGGGTGAACAAAGAAGTGTTACACTCATACACCAGATATAGATCCCATAATAAATCGGCAATAGTCTGAAACATAAACATTTTCAAGGTAACTGCCTATAGCTACACAGGGAGATTGTGAACAGTATTGTGTAACTTCTAGGTAAGAGTTAGGTGACTAGCCACTGCTCTGCTCTATTCATCTGTGCAATCCAAAGAATCTGTTGCATTCTGCTAACAATATATACAATTGTATATTGTATTTTGCACTTTTAAACTGTATTTTTGCTATATTGATAATTTTTAAAATCTGTTCTTGCTGATTTGTTGTACTTTTTGTCTGGTGTAGCATAGACTAGATTCAGAACTGCTGAATCTGATTCTGTTTGATAAACTGAGAACTAAACCAGGCTATCTTTTGTTGGAGAGCCCCCCCCCCCCCCGCACTCTTGTGTCAGGAGAGTGCAGTTGGGCTCATCTGATTAAAGGCTGCTGCCACAGGGCTCAGTTTAGAGCTTTTTTATTGGTTAAATTGTTTAATTCAGTTTGCTCACTATTGCTACATAAACATCGTGCTTGTGTAGGTTTGCTCTTGTTTTAACATAACTCCACAGAGTTAGGAGACCAGCCACGGCTCTACTGCTTTCATCTGTTTACGTGTAGTGCACCTCTGGGCATCATTGTGCACTACCATGCAGTGGCGATGACTATTGGCGATTACAGATGCAAAAACTTCAGTAGATAAATTTTCTCTTAGTAGCTGCCTGTGAGCTGCCTGAGAAGTCCTTAAATTGTACTTAGCTGCTCAGAGAGCACCTCAGCTGTGCTTTTGCTCCTTAAACAGTCCCAGAACCACCAAATCTACAGTAGTCTCATACTATTTAGAGAACCCCTGCTAGTATAGACCCTTTATAGAATACCCCATTAGTATACACCATGTTAGATCACACAGCTATACTACACCACTCCAATTTCTCTCTCCACTGAGCAAACAGGATTTAACCTAGTATTATGGATGATCAGTTTCCCACCATTTCTCCTACCAGCCTGATTGAGATGGGTATCCTGAGGCAGTGTAGCAACTGCCTCACTTTCAGTAGCAACCATCCACTCCTAAATCACCCAAGTACAATTAGTGAGAGATGCATCTACATTAAGAATCAGGAATCCTCATTTTCCCACACACAGAACAGTAACACTGAACAGGTTGTCAGCTCACATACAACACCTCTTACACAAACCATGCACTCAACACATAAACCATCATACTTGGAGGTACTCACCAGAAACCTAGCTAAACACCAGAGACCTTCCTAACACAAAGATGATATATCTAATACAGCAGCTACAGCACTCAATACACACAAAAAAGAAGCACCAGTGTCTCAGCAAATAAGCCCGTAAGGCAAAGTACATCTAAACCAAACGTTTTAGTCATAGGTGAGTCTATTGTGAGACACACAGATGTCCCACTACCCAGGCTGGACAAGGAGAAGGTTACAGTCAGCTGTCTTTTGGGTGACAGGATCTGTCAGATCACACATGCACTCAACTCTCTCAACAACAAGTACTGTTATAACTCCATCACAGTTCATGTTGGTGTGAATGACTTGAGGCATACTTCAGTGGACTATATGAAAAGAGACATGATTGTGCTCTGTGAATATGTGTCCCAGGCAGGTATGTCCTTAGCCTTGAGCAGCATTTTACTCTCGCCTAAGATGATACCACAGTATAAACAAACAACTGATTGACTTCAACAATTAGCTTGGTTTCAGGTGTCATTCTAAGGGGATCCAGTTCCTGTCAGCCTGGGATAACATGGTTGATAGATCATGTTGCTTTGCCAGAGATGGTCTTCACCTGTCACTTCTAGGCTTTCGATTACTGGCTAAGGCACTTGCCTCCCACACAGAGCCTTTTTTAGGCAAGATCTCAATAATAAAATTTCAAATAAATGAAAGATTATGCTGCTAAATGCAATGAGTTTAAATCAGAAACTGCACTTTCTGGAAGCACTCCTCTCCCTGGAGGATATTGACATCTGTGAAGTCACAGAAACTTGGATCAGGGTCACAGACAGTACCCTGGCCTTGCCAGGCTACAATGCCTTCCATGCTTTCAGACCGCAAAATAAATGTGTGAAAACCAAAGGAGGAGGAGTATCTATCTCCATCAAATAAAATACACCTCTAGATTGGTTATACAGGAAAACTCCATGGAGTTACTCCAAGTTCAACTTACTGTGGGTAAGACCCCCCCCCTTCAAGTCATCATTAGCTGTAGGCCCTCTTCAATGAATCAAAATACCCCACTACTTATCTGAACCTACCTGAGTCAATCAAATAACAACCAAACACTCTAGTCATGGGCAATTTTAACTCTCCCTCCATTGGCTGGGAAACTTATACTAGTATCAACATGCTCGCACAAATGTTCCTGGACATTGTTAACACTAATGCGTTGGAACAAATAGTATGCAACCCCACAAGGGACTCAAATATTCTCAACCTGGTCCTCACCAACTTGGATGACCATTGCACCACCACAAGTATAGGTCCTTAGTGGTTAAATCTGATCAAACATTAGTCACATTTGAGGTAGCTATAACACCTGGACCCCTCTTAGGCAAAATCAGGCTAAAGAAAAGTCACCAAAGCAAATGATACATTCCTAAGGGATAACATAAATAATTTCCAAGCTCCTGTTCCCACAGATGGCATTGACAACTACACAAATGCCCTGTACAAACACTTATACAAATATATTGACACAGTTGTACCTGATGGGATCAAAACAAGATCCTCAAGAAAAACCAAGCCTCCCTGCTGGACATCTAGCATTAGTAAGCTATATAACAAGAGGAAGAAGTTGCTGTCTAAGAATAAAAAGAGAGGTCTCAGCACTGGAAGAACTCATTCCTTTGCTTGAACAAACAAATAAGACAACTTGTAAAATCCTCTAAGGGCAACTTTGAGAAAAAATAGCAACCATAGCTAAGAATAACCATAATGCATTCTTCAGCTATAACTGTACCCTAAAAGGTAGGACCCAGACATTTGCTGAACTAGCTGTGGATGGCATTCACACACTGATCCTGCAAAAATAGCTAATCTATTAGCTAGCAGGTTTGGCAAAAATTTCACCCCCTGTCCCCTCCAAACATTCCACAAAGCATTCCCTCTACACCTCCCCAACCTTGCAGCTCTAAAGAGCAAGTCATTAATGCTCTCTCCAAGACCAAAAACACAGCCTCTATGGGACAAATAAAAATCAAAACCACAAACGAAAACTGAAAAAAACGCCAGGAAAGAAAGACGAGATCCACAATGTCTTGATATTAAGCGCTTTTGTTTTTTAATAAAAACTTCTTCAGAATACACATCCATAATAAATGAAACCCTTTTTATACAAATACACGCCTTCATAATTAATGACATCACAATGAAATTACTTAAATTGAATTAATACAGCCCCATTGAGGCATCTAAAATATTGAATACATTTTGTACCATATTACAATAAAATAAAAACCTTAATAAATACACCACATTATGTAGAAACCACAAAAAATCCCTAGTTTATTGTCACTATTATTCATAAATAACCTTCAGATTTTAATCTGAGGGTGGAACTGATAGATGTATTTGTGTTTAAGCCTGGAAATGATGTTGCATTTTTTTTTTAACTGCCATCTTAGTTCCCTATTTTCCAAAAAATCATTAAGGGGATCACCTCTATCTCCAACTGTGACTTGTTCCAATACTGAAAATCTAAAATCATGTCCCTCATTATTGATAATGTGCACCGCCAAAATATTTTTTGTATCTTGTTTTTTAATATCGTAAAAATGTTGATACATTCTGCTCCTAAGAGCATTGATGGTCTTACCGATGTAAAAACAAGAACATTGCGTGCATGTCCCTATGTAAACAACAGCCCTGCTATTACAGGTGAATTTTTTCTTATATATATATTTACCATAATTTGGGATAAACAACTCTGTGCCTTCTAAAATATATTTGCACTGCAGGCAAAATCCACATTTAAACATCCCCTTGGGCCCAGAGTGAATCTCTTGTACCCTCTCCAGCATGTTTTTTATAGTGGTGTCCTTTTTATAAACAATATTAGGTTCTATTCCCACTATATCCAATAATTCTTTATTAATATTAAATAAATTCCAGTTATAAAGCAGTATGTTATGTTTCATTATTCATTTCTGTTTCTGCTTATTATTGAAATGTGTTTTTTTTTTAGACATGGGAAAAGGACTGGTTAATTGACTGAGTGATTGACTGAATTATCACATTAAGAAGCATATATGGTACATCACACAACATAGTGGGAAAATGTTGCCAGGTACGCTACATAAAATGATATAACAATTATGAGGAAGAAAATGTGAAAAAAAATATATCAGTGAAATGAAACCACGCAATTAATATAATTGATTGGTTACAGTAGTTAATGCAGATAATAAGACTAAGGCAATTTCCACTCACTCTAAACTGAGGTGATGAAGACATTTAACTAGACAATTCTATGTAAAAGAAATTATAAGAAACATACATAAAAGCAGTTTTAAGAATTACATATTTTATAACAACTAAACAATAACCAACTTTTGCAGAACAACTGAAGATTTAAATATGTTGCAGAAGTGACTTTTGCTTTAGAGAATATGCTTGGGTAATTAACTAAAGTGAAGAAACAGGGTCACAGGAAATAAAACCAGAACCGAAGAAAGACTGCAAAAGCTATATGAAACTAAGCATCATAAACAAAAGGTTATGCAGATAGAAGTAGGAGACGATCTGAGTGTACTAACAACAGATAGTTGGTGGTAAAATCATGAAACGGTTGAAGATCAGCTAGAAATTGAGTAATATATTCATGTTCAGAAAAAGTTATTTTTTAAAGCAGTATATGAGCAAAAATTGTTAAAAAGGATTAGACTTTATCTAATTTCAATATGTGTGTGTGTGTCAGCCAGAGTTTTATATATGCTGTTAGATTACCTTAACACAGGGTGTATATAACAAACGCTGCATTTAATATCTGGGTTATTAATTCCTTCCATTTGTTATAATCAAGGGGGAAGAAGACACAGATCCTTATAGTGAGGTGCTTAACAGCTTTCCAGTCTTATGGATTAGAGCTTCTCCTATATACAAAGGGAAAAGCATCTATGTACTTGGAAACCACTCTGCAAGTCAAATGGGACAAGGTTCACCCACGCCAGGGACCTTGACCTGGCCTACGACATAAATATGACTTGCTGGAGAGACAGATATGTCTCTCAGAGGTTGCCGTTCCTCTGGAATAGGCTACCAGTTCACATCAAAGAAAGACCCTTTATGACCCTGTTTAAGCATAGCCTGGATGGGAAACCTAAATTCCTGTCAGGGATTTCAGCTATGACCCTCCTAGATATGGGCAGTCGTTGCTAACTAAGATCTCGAGTTTAGGCCAGATCCTTTATATTGGATTTCCCTAGTACTTATTGGGTACATATGGCTAGGCTTATAAAGACCTTCAGGTCAATAGCCCAGTAATGACCTATGAACCTATAAGATGTACAGTAGGAGCCCGAAGTATCAAGAAATCAGTACTGCAGATTTAATAAATAAGAGAAGCTTAACCATTTAGTTAAGGGCAACTTGATAACTGGATAGTTTGGCAGCATGAATGGTAAGGTACTAAAGGTGTAAAGGGAGTTTGATGTGACACTTTATCCCGACAAGATCTGATTCTCATATGCAGTGAAGGCATAGTGTGGAGCAGCTTTCTAAGATGTACTGAAGATGAATGAACAGAACTGATATACAATCATCAGAGAGAGAGTGTGAGAAAGGCAATGACTAGAACTACAGAGAATGGAGCAAATCAATCACAATTGAAGATTCAAAGATTTGCCAGAAGAGTCTACAAACAGATGCTATGTTTGGTGTAAGCTGCTAAAGACTGATATGAGTTTCAAGTGTACAATATGAGAACTATTATTAATGATGTGTGAGGTTACATATGTGGCAACCATCCAGTCATTGCCCTTATTCTAAATGTAGCTGCAAAAATGCCATAAAAAGAAGAATGTAGATGAAGAACATTCATTTTAAGTAATATCTCATGCAATAACAGGAAAGAAAAGGATTTTTAAACAAGTTTAAAGTGAACAGCTACAATGGAGGGACAATGAGCTCTGAGATGTGAACTGGTGTCATAAGTGAATAATGTTTGCTGCATATCTTTTCAAATAGTTCTTAATATTGCCTGTCTCTCTGTTAATTACTATCCCTGTGAATCAGCCTGCACTGATTTTCTATGAGAGTTCAACTTTGAATGCACGTGAAAGTATCTAGAAATGGAGCAAGATCATTTCATCTAATGGATAAAGTACTGTTGCACAACATAGTACCACATGCAGTTACAAGTACGTTAAACTTCAGCTCCTCTTTGCCTTAGATCACTTGCAAATGTTCAGTAGAAGACAGCTTAACAGTCCCTGTCATGTTACAAATTATGTAAGGTTTTTATCCTTAGAAAATGTTGCTTTATTCGTAAAACCAATTCCATATAATGGAGTGATCTCAGAGACATACCACTGAACCTCTTTGACAAGAAATATGGACAGCTTAACACTTCATCTGCTGCTCTGCACACATGCATAATATGGAATAACCATATAGTTATTGACTGACCCAATTACTGATTACTGCTTACCAAGCACTCTGCAGCAAGGCTTCTTACATAGTTCTCAAGGTATTGTTGCATTGTACCTTTCCTGCTTTCACTGCAGTGACTCACCGTTAAGCAAATAATCACTGTTAATGTTTGTATGGTGTTGTATATTACCATATATGATCATGGAGCCACCTACTTAAAGGAGATTTTAGAGTCTTAAAATCCTTCTTTAACACTGCACAGCTATACTGGCACTCCTGGAAACTGTGAAGTTTAGAACTATATCATTAACACTTAGGTTTATTTCTTAAGAATATACCCTAAGAAAAACCCTTGCCTTCTAATAATTGCACTGCAGGCAAAATCCACATTTAAATGATCCCTAACAGAGTGAATCTCTTGTACCCTCTCCAGCATGTTTTTATAGTGGTGTCCTTTTATAAACAATATTAGGTCTCATTCCCACTATATCCAATAATTTTTATTAATATTAAATAAATTCCAGTTATAAAGCAGTATGTGTTATGTTTCATTATTCACATTTCTGGTTTCTGCTTATTATTGAAATGTGTTTTTTTAGACATGGGGAAAGGACTGGTTAATTGACTGAGTGGGATTGGACTGACTATCACATTAAGAAGCATATATGGTACATCACACAACATAGTGGGAAAATGTTGCCAGGTACTCTACATAAAATGATATAACAATTATGAGAAGAAAATGTGAAAAAAAAATATATCAGTGAAATGAAACCATGCAATTAATATAATTAATTGGTTACAGTAGTTAATGCAGATAATAAGACGAAGTCAATTTCCACTCACTCTAAACTAAGGTGATGAGGACATTTAACTAGAAAATTCTATGTAAAAGAAATTATAAGAAACATACATAAAAGCAGTTTTAAGAATTACATATTTTATAACAACTAACACAACCAACTTTTGCAGAACAACTCTGAAGATTTAAATATGTTGCAGAAGTGACTTTGCTTTAGAGAATATGCTTGGGTAATTAACTAAAAGTGAAGAAACAGGGTCAGCAGGAAATAAAACCAGAACTGAAGAAAGACTGCAAAAAGCTATAAGGAAACTAAGCACTGCTAAAAACAAAAAAGGGTTATGCAGATAGAAGTAGGAGACGATCTGAGTGTACTAACAACAGATAGTTGGTGGTAAAATCATGAAACGAAGAAGATCAGCTAGAAATTGAGTAATATATTCATGTTCAGAAAAGTTATTTTTAAAGCAGTATATGAGCAAAAATTGTTAAAAGGATTAGACTTTATCTAATTTCAATATGTGTGTGTGTCAGCCAGAGTTTTATATATGCTGTTAGATTACTTTAACACAGGGTGTATATAACAAACGCTGCATTTAATATCTGGGTTATTAATTCCCTTCCATTTGTTATAATCATAAGAAGACACAGATCCTTATAGTGAGGTGCTTAACAGCTCCAGTCTTATGGATTAGAGCCCTATATACAAAGGGAAAAGCATCTATGTGGGCAATAGCTACTTTTTTTGTTTTTTTTTTTTTTTTTGTGAATGGAGTGTGTATATTTTTGTCATTGTGAAGGAGGCTGAATTATTTCCAATATTAAGAGGAAATTGGTACCTCATGATTAGGGAAGTTGCTGGCTGAGAGTCCCTGAAATAGTAACAAATTATCTGTAGACTAGACAGAGTAACCAGGCATGTGCAACTTAATTAAAAATTGATAATTTTTTTATTGAAATGTATTTATTTATTTATTTGACATTTGTTTACCAGAAAGTCCAACTTGGATAATATCACATTATCATTGGAGGCCCTGGGAGAAAAGATCTACACTGGGATGATGTCCAGTTTCAGCAGAGGCCCTGGGAAAAAAGCTCCACATTGGCATAATACTGCTAAACCTTAAAGTTATTACAAAAGCCCAGTACAGAAAAATGACATATTAAGTAACAATTCAGGTTCAGCTCATACATTCTGAATCTATGCATTCATAGTACAACTATTTGGACAGCTATAACAAGCTGAAAAAGAACATTTTCAATTGATAAAGTATTCACAAGATGCAGTTTGTAAAGATGACATTAAATACACTGAGTACACTCTTTGGAGCAGAGATGACTGGATAATATAGCCTGGGCAAAAAATATATTTGATCTTTGTCTAAGAAACAGATTTTAATAATTTGCCATCCTGTAAAAAATGTGTCAGAATAAAGTATTTTAAACAGAAAGTACTTTCACCCTTAACTGATTCATCAGATCTAACTCCATTTTACATCACATGACGTATGCCTTTACATATAGTTCAGTGACAATTTATTTATTTTACTTTTTTATTTTACATTTGTTAACCGGGCTAGTCTAACTGGATATATTTCCATTTTCAGCAGAGGCCCGGGGAGAAAAGCTCCACATAGAGACAAATAGTTACATAATACAGAAAAGAATAATATGAGGAAAATAAGTTTAAAAAATACTACACCTCTACGAAGCTTAATACATAATGTGTATATATACAAAGCAATTAAACAATTTTGGGGAAGAAAAGATAATTGGCAGGCAAAACAAAGAAAAAAGACATTCAAAAACGTAAAATTGTATTGCCATACTAGAAAAGAGTAGAGAAAGGCAGGACATCCTTTATAGTGAAAGTATTATCATGGTAAAAAAAAAGCTGGAGAAAGGTGGTAGGCCACTGTGTGGAAGGATTGGAAAGAAAGGAGATAGAGCAAGTTTAATCAGGCTAAAGAGCATAAAAAAGTGCTTCTTATTAAGGTGTAATTTGAGTTTCTGCTTAAAGAGCCAGGGATGGAACATGTGTTCAGTAAGAAGATGATTCCAGTACCTACCAATGGTGTTGGTAAAAGCACCAGCAGAGCTATTGGTTTTAGTTAAGGAAACAAGAAGTTTATTTGAGGAGCCAAGAGAATCTCGGGTTGGTATAAGGAGTAAAGAGGTTGGGATAGCATATTGGCATTATTGGGATGGTAGAAAATCCCATGGACAAATGTGAGTTGGGAAAGCAGCAAGAAGTTTTCAAGTCTCGCCAGTGAAGTTGTTGTAGGTTTTAGACAGTGATCAGTTCTAAATTGATTCGGGTAACAAATCTAGCTATACTATTATAAGTGCTAGCCAGTTTAGATAGATTACTCTTTCTCTTTAGGTTAGTATAAATGGGTGATGGCAGGAGAGGAGTGGGAGGTCAGATGAGAGTGGGCAAGCGTAGCTTCAGCTGTAGGAGTTAGGAACATTTTGATCCTGTATAAGGAGCCCATTTCTGTTTACAGCTCTTACAGTATTATTAATGTGGGATTATCAAAGGTAAGGCAGTTATCTATCGTGACACCTAGCAGCTTGGTGGTAGATCCAGGGTGATATAAGGGTACCATTACTGAGGGAAATAGGAAAATTCTAAAGGGGACTTAGTGAATACTAAATAGGAGGAGTTTGTTTTTCGTGATTCAAAGCATAAGTGCATCGTTTTAAGAACCAAGACTCTACAGAGTTAAATACATCTTGTGTAGTTGTTTGTAGTTCATCATACCAACTCTAAGCTCATATACCAATAACAATCTTGCCTCCAAAGTTTACATTTTATTCAGTTGCTTCCAGGCAAAGATGACTACAATTTATTATCATTTTGCTGAAAAAGTAACATGGTATAATCTGCCAGATCTCAGTTACTGCCATTTAATTTATCTTGCCTCCAAAGTTCAAATTTTATTCAGTTGCTTCCAGGCAAAGATGACTACAGTCATATCCAAACCATGGTTTTAACCCTCTTTTAACAGGTCTCAAATCAACTTTCAAATATTTTAAAGTAAAGAAGCTGTCAAATAACTGTACCTTTGACCTTTACATGTGAGATATTGACACTAGACATGCAAAGTATAGAAATATTTCCATGTGGTCTGTAATTTTGGGAGGGGTTCCCCGTCTTACACCCCTATGTCCTCTATATACAACCCGACTGCTGCAGTGTAACTTCAAGCAAAGTGGAATTACTGTACAGATCGTATTCATTTCTTAAATGTTAATTCAGCAGATGCAGTACATATTGTGTCCCTTCTGACAGAGGCAGATATCTTGACAAGCTGCATGCTACCTACCTGATTATGGATGTGATTTGTATGGAATATATAGTATCTGCTTACTAAGAATACTGTATGATAATATGTTGTAGATGGTGTTGTAATACATATGATTGACCACTTTAAGGAACTTGTCTTAAAATCTCTTAACACGCCTAACTCTCCTAAATGTGATTTAGCTATTCTTAACACAGTTTATTCTTGGAAGAATGCAGACATACAGACCTAAAAAAAAAAAAAAAAAAAAAAAAAAAAAAAAAAAAAAAAAAAAAAAAAAAAAAAAAAAAAAAAAAAAAAAAAAAAAAAAAAAAAAAAAAAAAAAAAAAAAAAAAAAAAAAAAAAAAAAAAAAAAAAAAAAAAAAAAAAAAAAAAAAAAAAAAAAAAAAAAAAAAAAAAAAAAAAAAAAAAAAAAAAAAAAAAAAGAAAAAAAAAAAAAAAAAAAAAAAAAAAAAAAAAAAAAAAAAAAAAACAAAAAAAAAAACAAAAAAAAAAAAAAAAAAAAAAAAAACCAACAAAAAAAAAAAAAAAAAAAAAGAAAAAAGAAAAGGGGGGGGGGGGGGGGGGGGGGGGGGGGGGGGGGGGGGGGGGGGGGGGGGGGGGGGAGGGGGGGGGGGGGGGGGGGCGGGGGGGGGAGCCGGGGGGAGGGGGGGCGTAGGGGGGGGGGGGGGGGGGGGGGGGGGGGGGGGGGGGGGGGGGGGGGGGGGTTATAATCAAGGGGGAAGAAGACACAGATCCTTATAGTGAGGTGCTTAACAGCTTTCCAGTCTTATGGATTAGAGCTTCTCCTATATATAAAGGGAAAAGCATCTATGTGGGTACAGCTGTGTTTTTTTTTTTTGTTTTTTTTTTTTTGTGAATGGAGTGTGTATATTTTTGTCATTGTGAAGGAGGCTGAATTATTTTCAATATTAAGAGGGAATTGGTACTTCATAAGGAGGGAAGTTGCTGGCTGAGAGTCCCTGAAATAGTAACAAATTATCTGTAGACTAGTCAGAGTAACCAGGCATGTGCAACTTAATTAAAAATTGATAATTTTTTTATTGAAATGTATTTATTTATTTATTTGACATTTGTTTACCAGAAAGTCCAACTTGGATAATATCACATTATCATTGGAGGCCCTGGGAGAAAAGATCTACACTGGGATGATGTCCATTTTCAGCAGAGGCCCTGGGAAAAAAGCTCCACATTGTCATAATACTGTTAGACCTTAAATTTATTACAAAAGCCCAATACAGAAAAATGACATATTAAGTAACAATTCAGGTTCAGCTCATACATTCTGAATCTATGCATTCATAGTACAACTATTTGGACAGCTATAACAAGCTGAAAAAGAACATTTTCAATTGATAAAGTATTCACAAGATGCAGTTTGTAAAGATGACATTAAATACACTGAGTACACTCTTTGGAGCAGAGATGACTGGATAATATAGCCTGGGCAAAAAATATATTTGATCTTTGTCTAAGAAACAGATTTTACTAATTCTGTCATCCTGTAAAAAATGTGTCAGAATAAAGTATTTTAAACAGAAAGTACTTTCACCCTTAACTGATTCATCAGATCTAACTCCATTTTACATCACATGAAGTATGCCTTTACATATAGTTCAGTGACAATTTATTATCATTTTGCTGAAAAAGTAACATGGTATAATCTGCCAGATCTCAGTTACTGCCATTTAATTTATCTTGCCTCCAAAGTTCACATTTTATTCAGTTGCTTCCAGGCAAAGATGACTACAGTCGTATCCAAACCATGGTTTTAACCCTCTTTTAACAGGTCTCAAATCAACTTTCAAATATTTTGGGCAAAGAAGCTGTCAAATAACTGTACCTTTGACCTTTACATGTGAGATATTGAATACCAGACATGCAAAATATAGAAATATTTCCATGTGGTCTGTAATTTTGAAGGGTTTCCTTGCTCCTACACCCCATAACTTCTATATACAACCCGACTGCTGCAGTGTAACTGCCAAAGTGAATTACTGTACAGATCATAGCTCATTTCTACCAAATGTTAAATCAGCAGATGCAGTACATATTGTAGTCCTTCTGACAGAGTGATATCTTGACAAGCTGCATGCTACCTACCTGATTATGGATGTGATTTGTATGGAATATAAAGCATCTGCAGTATGATAAATGAAATATTTTGTACTGTGTTGATATATTGTGTGCAGAATGTGTGGCATCTACGATAAATGGAATATGTTGTACTGCAGTTTTAGGAACCTTGCTGCGCTGAAAAGCATAAAACTATGACACAAGTTCCCTAACTCTTTCCTAAAATATATTTCATGTGTCTTTCACACAGACTATCACATATTCCAGGAGCTCAAGCTTGTATTTGATACATAAGTGATTGACAGTCTTTTTATCTGGTATGAGACCAGCTGGCTTTTCCTCGGAAGAATGAGTTGCCAGTGTACTTCGGACGTCTCCTTTGCCTAAGATGAAGAGAGCTTAGAGTTGGTATATAAAAGGAGCAGCAATGTAGGGATGCATCCCCAACCGCTGGCAGTGCATTTGGGCTTGCACCCTGTCAAAATGCTTTTAGTGTGATATTTGTCTTACTCCCAAATGCTCTTCACATTCTGGACGTTTTGCTCATTTGTGAGCTCACTTGTGTAAGGTGATTTGCTTTTCACTGTATTTATATTTTTAGTTTGGATTACTGTATCTCATTAATTTCAATAGGCAGCTACAAATGTGTATGCTGTCTTTTGAACAGGGCTTTATATACTTTAAGTATAATTTATAAATATGGTGATTTTCTAGTAGTCTTCTACTACAGATTACATGCAACATTTAATCTTCTTTTAATACTTTCAGGGTAGTAGTCTAGTAGTATAGTTAAGGTAATGTAGTCATATGTTTTAGTTTTATAGCTTAAGAATTTAGTTATTTTATTCTAATAAAGCTTAACATTTTAGTTTCTGGTCTTTTTTTGTCAGTACTGACTTCAACTTTGGAAGTTAATTAACCCTTTCATTCCAGGTTATGTTAATTTTATTTTCAGGGGTTTGATTTCATAGGTTCATAGGTGTGCACTAGGTTAATGGCCCTGGAGCCTTTACAAGGCTAGGCCATAGAAGTGCCCTGGCATCATGCCACCCAACATTAGTTCCCAGTGCCTCTATCAAGTAAAGCCACTGGAGTGATCCCCGGGGTGAACTTTCTATTTCCCATCCACTCATCAAGATGTCTCTTGAAAAGGGCCAGTGAGGTGCTCTACTTGACATGTATGAGAAGTCTGTTCCAGAGCATGGGCAGTCTCTGGGTTATGAACCTGTCCCTCCAGCATGTTCTGTTGATTGTAGTAATGAGGTTGAGGTCTCTGGAGTGTGTGGTGCGGACAGATTGGGATTTCTTTAGATATAGCATTTCTAAAAGAGCTAAGTCAGATATGGCTTTGTAAGTCAAGCAGAGATCGCCTCTTAGTAGATGATATGAGACAGAGAATAGCTGGAGTTTTTTGAGTCTGTCTATGTAGGACATGTGCTTAAGGACTAGGATCCTCTTCGTGAGGTACTTTTGTGGCCTTACCAGCTATTGCAAGTGTCTAGTGAGGTAAATGCCAAATGGGGCATTATACTCGATGATTGGTCTAATGAGGGAAGAGTAGAGAGAGAGAGATGATGACCTCTTTCTTCCTGGATGCAAAACCCTTGATAATGAGATGTGCCACATAGAAGGACTTTCTGACCACAGTGGCAATGTGGTGGTTGAAGGATAGGTTGCCATCAACCTGTGTCCCCAGATCTCTTATAATGCCTTCAGTGTTCAGTGGGCTCCCATTGATGTGGAAATTAGTGGGAAATGAGTTTTTCTCAAAGGGGATGAGGACACATTTTTTGACATTAACCTTAAGTTCATGGTTTAGACACCAGTAATTGGTCTCAGTGAGGCCTTTCTGTAGGATGTCTGCATCACTTGGGGAGTTAATAATGGCTCCCATCTTGCAGTCGTCTGTGAACCTGGTCAGCCAGAGTCCCTCCATATTGGCCTGGACATCTGAGAAGTAGATGTCAAGCAGGAGAGGACCCAGGACCAATCCCTGTGAGACTCCACTCATGACTGGTCAGCAGTCTGAATTGGAGTCCGCTACTTTCACGTTGTGGGTTCTATCTGTAAACCAATTTGCAACCCACCTAATGATATAAGGGTTGATGCCTTGATTGGTGAGTTTATCAATAATTCCTAAGTGAGGGATGGTATCAAAGGGCTTGGCCAGATAGAGGTAGGCTGTATGAACTGCCTTACCCTCATCCACAGCTCTGGTGACTGACTCAAGGAAGTCAGCCAGGTTGAACAGGCATGATCTACCTTTCACAAAACCAAATTGCATGAGATCTAGAGTTTGGAGATTCTCTATATCCTTGTTAATTAGGTCCATGATGATGTGCTTCAAACTCGTCAGGCTAATGGGGCAATAATTCTCAGGGACTGTCGTCGCTCCCCCTTTATGGTGAAGGATGACTGTAGCAGTGCGCCATTCGGTAGGGACAAAGCCTGAGATGAAGCTGTGAGTGAACAGGGCACACAGATGGTGCCAGTTCACTTTGTAGTCCATGTAGAATACAGCCAGGGATATTGTCAGGTCCCATGGAAGCTGTATTCTTGGCCTTGGACAATGCAGCTTTAACCTGTGCTGCAATAATTCTGGGTGCCTGGCATTCTTCTGGTATATTGATTGGTCCTTTGGGGGGGGGTAAAGTTGACACTTAATCTGTCAGCCAATATGTTGGCTATATCTTTTGGCTCAGTATAGGAGGTACCCTTGTGCAGTAACTCAGAGCAAATCTGGGTATTGCCGTGGAGATTCTTGATATAACTATAGAAGGCTTTGTGGTTGGTTTTAGTGTCTGTGCAATTCTGCCTTCGTAGCTGGCTTTACAGGTTATGATGAGGATCTCAACTTTTTGTTGAGGCTAATAAGGGAATTTTTCCAGTCTTGGGACATTTTTCTGCAACAGTTTCTTCCTTCTGTTTCAGAGTTTATTAATGGCAGACTTCCTTCTTTTGGAGGAGAGCGTCTTGGTTCTGTTGGTCTGGCTAGTTCCATGCATTTATGTAGGTGTTCGTACAGTGCACTGGTGTATGATTTGGCAGTCATGCATCTCTTTTCCATTGGCATGGGTGCCGTGAAGTTAGCCACCTCTGTTTTTAGGAGCCCAAAGTCAGTTTTGGAGACGTTTTTCATGGTGGTTACCTTTGCGAGGGGTGTGGGTGAGATGTGGATTTCCATGGTGATCAGTTTGTGGATATATCTGTTTATGTGAAGACTTTGTGTCCATTATTTATATGCAGTGTGTTCATCTTTTTCTTGATGTGAAGGAGGCTGAATTATTCCATTTGATGTGCTGCACACACTAGGGGCAGTATTCATAGTCACTTGTGCAAATGCGATAGGGGTATTCCTTATGCTTATGAATGAGCATAGCAAAGGCAGAATTCATAGAGTCCATTTACGCTATTGTGCAATGCCTGAAAAACAATGAGATACAAATAAGAAATGTTAAAAAACATAGTATGCTAATGAGGTGGTTTTGTAATTCATAGTCCAATATCCCTAAGGTATCCACATCCATTGTTAAATGTGGTGCTTCACCTTTGATATTGGAGTTGCAGTCCACAAACTTGTTTGTCCAAGTATGCTCCAACATTTCCCTGAAACACAAATTAAGTATTTCCCTCAGCAACCACTTCATTAGTTTGTATTAAGTATGCACAATCACTAAAATGACACAGTAAATTATTTTGTCCACCAATCACTTCAGCAAATTGCACTTCTCTGACACACAAATTAATTATTTCCCCCCAGCAACCCTATCAGTAAAATTTCCTGGTATGTGCAAGTATAAAAATAAAGTATTAACCCAAGCGACCTCTTCAGTAGCATGCCCCAGAATGCACAAAGCATTAAAATTAATGAAATTAATCATTTCCCTAAGCGACCACTTCAGTAAAATGTTCAGGTATGCACAACCCTGAAATGAAACATTCACCCAAGCAACACCTTCAGTAATACATCCAGGCATGCACAAGAACTAAAATTAATCATCGCCCCAAGTGGCCCCTTCAATAAACTTTCCAGCTATGCACAAGCACTGAAATGAAACATTTCCCCAAGTGACCCTTTAGTAAAATGGCCAGGTGTGCACAAGCATTGAAATGAAACATTTACCCAAACAACCCCTTCAAAAAAATATCCAGGTATGCACAAGTACCAAAATGAATAATTTACCCAAGCAACCCCTCCAGTAAAAATGTCCAGGTATAGAGAAGCACCAACTCAGCTACCATCACATCTCTGTATTCTGACTGAAACCTACCTGTTTTCTGGTGTAACTTCAGGGCAATTTACACACTTTGTATGCAAATGAGCTCTTTACAGATTCATGACTACAAATTAATCTTATGTGCATACATGTATACCACCTTAACATCACAGTGGCTGCCCTTTCTGCTTATGTGTTAGTTATGTTACACATTTATGATAGAGATGCTTGTTCTCAAAATGTCATCTGGATTTCTGTAGTCATCCTGACAATCTGGGATTTGCATAACCTCATAGTGCCACTCTTCTATGATCACTGCTACAAAAATGTTAAGCTCAGGACTACGAATACCACGCTAGTCCCCAACAAATTCCATTTTGTGTTTGTGTGTGTGTGTGTGTGTGTGTGTGTGTGTGTGTGTGTGTGTGTGTGTGTGTGTGTGTGTGTGTGTGTGTGCACTTTGTACAATGTATCTTAGACCCTGTTATTTGTTATACTCATCTGGGCAGAAAATGTGATTTCACTTGACTTTCTCCAATTATGGGCCTGAATCCAGAAGACTTGCTCTCAGTTTAAGTGACCAATTACACTGAGAGCAGATCTTTTGGAATCTGGTCCCTGTTGTAAGCCTATTTACAGATAACCCTTACACTAAAGTAAGTTAATAACACTGACAAGAACAGTTTTGGAATCTGATCCATTATGTTTTTCATTGTTGATACAGAGGATGTTTAATAACTGCGATGATATAGATAAATGTGTGATGATGTACCTATAATGTAGGTGGTTAAAAGACATACCGTGAGTGCATATAAACAAAAATAAAACCAAATAAAATAAAAATATACTAGATATCTTTACCAAAAGCCTAAGATTGGAATAAATATAAAATACATGGGAGGCTGGTGTGTGATTCACAATATATAATGAACAGAATATTTGCATAATGAGTGTAATAAGACACAGTTAAGCTGCAAGTCTCAAACCACTTGCCTAACTCTACAGTAAGACATTCATGGAGCATACAAACCAGACCCAATAACTATTTTCATAGAGTGTGGGTGTGGGTGTGGGTGTGTTTCTTTCTTTTTTTTTAAAGTAGTGCTTCTCTTTCTCTCCTTGCCTTCACTGGTTTGGGCAATTTCCAAAGTTTCTCATTCAGTTAGACTGCAGATGAAGTTTTTAATGGAGCATTCCGGGGGTGGTTTTAGACAATAATTTTGAGATGTTTTATTTATTTACTTATTTATTTATTGTATTGTCAACTGAGTTATTTTTATTTTTAGAAATCCCATTGTATTTTATTTATTTTTACTTTTAATGGTATGGAAAGGGGAATGTTATGATATTTAGTTTTATAACTTATTTATTTCTTGTTTGGTTGGCTTTGATAATTTGATAGTTGGATTTGAAACTGTGCTGCCTGTAATTCCTTTTTTCATTGATAATCTGTGGGGATGGACAGCTGCAGTGGTGCAGTAGTTAGCGTTGCCACCTCACAGGAAGAGGTTCTCCAGTTTGATCCTCGGCAGGGGTGCCTTCTGTGCGGAGTCTGCATGTCCTCCCTGTGGTTGCGTGGGTTTCCTCTGGGTGCTCCGGTTTCCTTCCACATCCCAAAGACATGCTGTAGGTGGATTGGACACTCTAAATTGGCCCTAGGCATGAGTGCATGCATGTGTGTGCCTTCTGTGGAAGATTGGGCACCGGGCTGCCAAGTCGACACCGGAAAACTCCACTGCCAATCATGACTGGACAGGTGATCCACTGTGTCAACCCCTAACTGGGAAAAGCCAAAAGAAGAAGATTGATAAGCTGCAGTCTGTGTTTCATTTTATTGTGTATTATTTTATCTTTTTTGTTCATGCTTGAATGAATTTTACTTTTCAGGCCTAATGTATGCAAGCAGTACTATTTGTACAGGGTTACAGACTAAAACGTGCCTGAAAGGTGTAACATTGTTTAGAATTTTGCCTGTTGAATTCTGTGTCTTTAAAGGAGGGCGAGTGCAATGGGATGGTAAAAGTAAATAAACATTAAGCAGCTGATCTAAGGTGCTTAGAAACAGTTCTAAGAAACAGTATAGAAGACTTGTATTGGGCCATAACATAAAGGCATGAGTTTATAAATAAATGTGCTAAACAAGTGATGCAGGTAGATCATGGATGTCAGGCTTTTAGAATAATATATCATAAAGGTACTCCATTCTACTGACCTGCAGAACAAAGCTAGCAATGTTGTTTAGCTGTTTATTAAAAGTCAGGTTAATAGCTACTATAATGAGACTAGTTAATAAAAAGTATGAAACAATATACTCCCTGAGCACTTCTCAATTCTTTAGCAGGAAAACCTGAAATTCTCCAAGAATTAGGAAGACTAGCAGAGGTTTCTGAAGTTATGTCATCACTGCAGATATTAAGATGTAATTCCAGAATAAGCCAGAGCCTGGGTACAATAATACGCTTTATCAACGTTCTCAATAAAGATGCAAAAATGTATTGATATTTCTAGTCATTGTTTAAACATTCGTAACATAGACAAATTCCATATAACATCAATTAAGCTTTATAAAAGTTAACTGAAAGCCACATCTTTCTGTTTTATATAGGTCAGTGTTTAATGTGTATTTAACCGTATTTACATAATGAGAATAAACTTACTAAGCTATTCAACATCTGCATTACTTTAGCATTAAAATTATATATAATAAATTTCCTTAAACCTAAATGTTTTGACTGGAATGCAGAAATATCTGAAACACATTTGATGTTAACATATGTTGACATAACAGAAGTAATTCGAAGTATCAAGCCCTATAAGACAACTTAGAAAACAAAACGGATCACTGAGGCAGAAGCCTCTTCCCTGTACCCATGTGTTGCTAGGGAGCTTTACATCTCTAGAATACTTTTAAGAAGTAAAGGACATGGGTATGTGAGCCATGCAACAGTGTAGCTCTAGGTCAAGTTATGAAGAAGAAATGTATCTGACACATTTTGCACATTATTAAAGCCTCAAGTATGTGCTGGTATCTATCACATTAACACCTCTTGCAAGGATGTCAGAGGTACGTAATCCAGTTTTTCTCCAAAAAATGAATACCAGCTGTATCACACTACACCTATGACTATAGAGTACTGAGGGATTCAACATTTGCTCTGACAAGTTAAGAAAGGTTTCACATATACCAACGTTTATTGTGATAGTAACTGAATACTTGTTAAATAACTGCCTAAAATGAAAGCTTTCAAAAACGCCAAAGTTGACTATGACCGTAAATTAATATTTATTACATAAATAGCTAATATTATTAGCAAGTACATATGAATGTTCAGTGATAATTGTTATGCAGTGACACAAAAAAAATGAATAAAAAAAAACAACACACACAACAATGCAATAAACATGATAAAAATGCTAATGCTTAATTTCTTCTTATCTGTCTACACCTTTGAGACCTTATGTCTAAGCTTGACATAAGAAGTCACATTAATGAGTATATCTCATTTTGGACTTAGATGTTCATTAAATTAAACTGAAAGATCCTTTCTACTCTACAGTACACAGTATGTCTGTTTTACCCCATTTCAGATAAGTCATCCACAATAGTTATCTGACAGGTGAGGCTTCTTCCATTGCCTGGCAATAGCATGTTTAGAAGTTTGCCTAAGATAATAAACTAGAGTGTCATCACATGAGTGGAGGGCCCTCGTTTGGCTCGGTTTAACAGAAATATCATTCCTGTTAGGATAACCCATGCAGGTCTCATCTTATTACAAAAGGCACTGCATACCCTAGAAAATTTTACAACAAAAGGAGAAAGTCAAAGCACATGCAGCCGATTTTATAAGACTCCCATTAACTTTGTCAACATAGTGGTTAGGCATCTAGAAATATCAGAGCTAACTTTGCCTATAGATAAACATACTTGGAATGACACTTGCAAATGAAGGCAGGAAACCAGTGTGATTTCACAGCACATCTTAATATTAACCACAGCTTTACCAATTATTTTGATTAATATGTGACTGCAAAAATGCCTTCCGTGATCTGCTTATATGATGATTTGTGAAGGCACAGCTCTCTTCTTAAGTTTCATGTATACTCTTTTAATCAAGTGGTGTATTGGCCATCTCCTCTTGTTGAAACAACAACCATGGTAACCCACTCAAGATACTGGTCTGGAGTAGCTAGGATCCAGTTCAGACCTCTTAATACATGTTTTAACTGAGAGCACATATAATTAGTCATCTGTGCAAGGTCATAATGTAATCTGTAATATTTTCCATGGTAATGTTTCTGGTTAATGCATGTCTGGTTCCATGTTCTCAATGAAGTTTTGCTTTCTAACCATATTTTTATTCCCTAGTTTCCCCTCAACTCTTGATCTTCTTGTTCTCAGTGGAAGAAAACTTTGTAACCTAAATGAGGCTGTTACATTCTTATTGGATGTGCTTGTTAAAAAGTTGATCTTTTGGCAAGTTGTTTACATTCATCCCTGAGACTTATTCTCTATAACAAAAATAAATAAATTAATGCATTAGGGGAAAAACAGATTAATTATACTGTTCATGAAATTATTTCCTCTTGGAATCAAAATTTCCATTCAGCAAAAACAGAAAGGTCTTTAGCTGGGCAACTCTGTGATAGATCCAATCTAGGTATCACGGTGCTCCATGTGAGATTGACTGGCTCATTTAAAACCGGGATGCTCTCATCTCCTCATGGATTCATGCTAGCCAAGACTGCCAAAATGGTGTGCTGTGTGTGAAGAATCTATAGAAAGATAAATATTTGAAAAGGCTAGATTCTCTGATTCAAGTACAGCTGCAATTTTTTCTAGTGAATGAAGAATTGTGTGCACTTAAGACAGTAACCCATTCATAGGAGATGCATACAACAGCCTGAATCTCAAGACAAAGTAAACCACCAAACTATGAGAGAAAGAGATTTGTAATCCAGTAAAAATGGAGCCTTTTCTCAGGCAGTTATAGAATAGCTTTTCTTCTGACAACAGTAACCTTATATTCCAAAAAGTAGTTCAATTGCTGCAATATTCAAATAAATAGGGACCGTGGTATCCAAATTAGTTAAATATGCCAAAAACTAAACTATAATCTGCATAAATATTGAAGTTATGTTGCTGCCCACTGTTTGGAAAACCGACAAGGATGCTGCTCTTTATGGCTTGGGTCAAGGGCTTCCAGTAAAATGTATACAAAAATGGAGATAGAAGGCATCCTTGGCGGATGCTCTTCTCAAACCTTATCTCTGCAGAGAGATTCATATCTGTCTTATCATGGGCTTCATCCCCTCCATAGACTTTAGACAAGAAATATCCCATTAAATGAGGAAAAATAATGCGGGTCTATATTAAATCACCGAATTCTTAAAAAAGTGAACGGTGATTGATTGACCCTATGTAAGTTAAAGCTTACAATGTCGAAGTGCCAGAACAGCGATTTTTTTTCCATGGGAAAAAAATTGCTGTTCCAGCAAAAAAAATGAAATAAATAAATAAATAAATAAAAATTAATTTCAAACATTACATTAAGTGGGAGTCTTTGCCCCCCACACCCCCCGTGGCAGGGGGCTGCACCCCCCACACCCCCTACTTAAATATACCAACTCCGAGACAGCACTACAGTGCTGAAAATGGCAAAGTACCGAAGCGGCCAAGCAAATTCTTTCCCAGGGAAAGAATTTGCTTAACAGCCGCTTCAATATTTTCCATTTTCTGCCTTTTAAGTTGGACCATTCGAAAGAATGCGTCTTCGGTCTTCTAATATAGACCCAAATTATTCAATACCTTAAATAATCTTGCTGAACCTTATTTAAGGCTTTTTGTAGAGTGGAGACTAAACTAAACTAATACAGGGAGCTTTTTCAGCTTCTTATTTTGCATCAGTAAAATAATATGGATGTTATTTTCTAATGTATACCTTCACTTAATAAAATTCAACTGATCAACATCAGTCAAGGACTGGATTACTTCAGATAATCCAGTTGACAAAAAAGCATATAAATATTCTACAATGACTTAGTATGCAGATAGAACAGTAGGAAGCAGTCTGCATAGAATCTTTCTCTTTTTATACTATAGCTGATATAACTTTTTTCCTTCTAAGGAGGAATTTGATCCTCAAGGAAAATGAACCAAAGCGAGGTGAGTACAAAAGGCCACAAAATTATCCTCTGAGAGGGAAAAGTGCTTAATTGGGAGACCACAAAGGGACTGGACATTTATCCGTTGTGGCTGCTGTAAAGATCTGCTAGACTTCATTGGTTGCATTAAAGGCATCTAGCGTATGAACTGCTAACTCTGGTAAATAAGTAAATGCAAGCTATCGAGAAAGTAAGCTATTTGATTTTCATCTAGATGGTATTTCTTGCCAAGAGAATGCAGTATCCATCTCTTCATCCTGCTTACTTGGTATTCTACATATAAATGTCTACAGGTATTAAAGTTATTACAACAATTTTCTTTCTCAGAGTCACTTGAAGTTACATGGACCCATAAGCTAAAGTAATAATTAAGAAGGTACAAAGCCCAAACACTGTCGGTTTCAGGGGAGTTTGACTCCATCACTGATCCCTTTTTTGAAGTTCACACCTTATGCATTTTGATACAGCTTGGAAAATGTAATTTTTCAATAAATGGTTTGAAGTGTAACTTGATTCTGCTGTGAAAATAATATTATAAAGAAAACAAGGATGTACTGTTTAATAAATACATCCAAAGCAAGAATTATTCTTCAACAAAATGAAAATCAACACAGCAAAATAACTCCCTCCTTGTGTAATTGGATACATGCATTGTTACAGACTTAGAACCCAGATATAGTAGTATACTTTCAATTAGGGAAATTCATACGTTCATAGGTAGGTACTAGGCTATCGGCCCAAGGGCCTACATAAGCCTAGACAGCAAGGTTCCATGGCTTACGCCACCCAAGAAAGTTATTTTCCTATGCCACTGTCCAGCAGAGACACAGAAATGATCCCCGGGGTGTATTTCCTATTTCCCAACCATTCATCAAGATTTTTCTTGAAGAGTGCTAATGAAGAACTTTGCTTGACATAGATGGGTAGCTTGTTCCAGAGTATAGGAAGTCTCTGGGACAGGAATCTATCCCTCCAGTGAGTCCTGTTTATTGTGGTGACAAGGTTTAGGTCCCGAGTGTGTAGCTCAGAGGGATTGGGATTTCTTTAGGTGTAGCATGTCCAACAGCTCTGGGTTTGACATAGCTTTATAGGTAAGGCAGAGATCACCTCGGAGTAGGCGATATGCTACGGAATAAAGCTGGAGATTTTCCATCCTGATTAGTAGGTTACAGAAAGTTTGATGCCTGAAGATTGTTTTCTTTTGTCAAAATTTCAACACACTATCACTGACTAAGAATGCTGATTGTTTGTTATCTGCTGTGCATGCAAAACAGGGAACAGTGAATTGTGTTTCCCACTTTATCCCTTTAGTCTGAGTTTGTGTAACCTCAGAGGTAAAATATACAAATACTTTGAGCTGGTGACCTTCTGATGTTTTGCACATTTTACTTTTGCATAATTTCCTTTTGATTAAACAACAGATAGTTCCTCAAAGTAGAAAGTGTGTGTTACTTCACTGATTTTATTAAACTGATGTTTCCTGCAAATGCATTTGATAAAGTAGTTGAAGACTTCAGAGAACAGCCAGTGATACTAAAATTTAAAGGGGGGTCCAAATGTGTGTCACTGTATAGCTGACAGACACTCACAGTAGTGAACCTAAAAGATTGCCAACATTCCATCATGATGGTTAGACTGAGAAGTGGACAAGAAGGTGAGCATTTTCCAAAATCATTCCCTCTTCCTCAAGTTTATGTGATAACTGAGTTGGTATCTTTGTGTGTGTGTGTGTGTGTGTGTGTGTGTGTGTGTGTGTGTGTGCGTGCGTGTGTGTGTGTGTCTGTGTGTGTGTGTGTGTGTGTGTGTGTGTGTGTGTGTGTGTGTGTGTGTGTGTATATATATATATATATATATATATATATATATATATATATATATATATATATATATATATATATATATATATATGGATTCACTTTATAATCTCTGAAATACTGAAATATCGAATTTCAGTATTTCGAGACCATAAAGTCGAATATTCAGAACAGTGAAAGTACATAACTGCGAATCCGGATGTGTCGAATTCATGGTTATGGTTTAACGGTATGTGACGTGGATGGTGTCCAGTTTAGTGTGTGGATTTAGGTGGAATTTAAGGTAAGTGACTATTTTGTAAGTGTTTTGGGTATGTGTTTGAGTGTATGTGAGTGTGTTTGGAAGTTGTAAGTGTGGGTTAGAGTAGGCAGGTAAAAGTATGAGTGTTTAACTGTGGTGGTGTTTGTATATATGTGATGTGTGTGTGCGAGGGACTGTAGAATGTCTGGTTGTGAGTTTGCTGTCTTCTTCTGTTTAGTGTGATCTCGAAGTTAGAATATATAAGTAGCGGGGGTGTGGAGGACGCAGGGGGGGCTTCCCCCATCTTATTTGTAGTATAGGTTTGTTAATTTGTATTTTTATGTTTGTGTGTGTGTCTGTGTGTGTGTTTTTTTTTTTTTTTGTAGTGTGGTGTATATGTAGTGTGGTGCATGGTGTGTTTAACTTCGCGATTTTTACTTTTACGGTTTTGGGGTTTTGGTATTCTGCCGATTCGACTTTATAGTCTCAATGATTCAATGTTTCAGTATTTCAAAATTATAAAGTGAATCTATATATATATATATATATATATATATATATATATATATATATATATATATATATATTACATAAATATATATGGTCTATATCAGAAGATCGAAGTTTCAAAACTTCAAATCTGATATGGTCTTGAAACTTTGACTCTTTTAACGGAGATCTCTGTACAGTGCAGAAAGGGAAGATTTCCCTTTTCTGCACTGTAGTGCAATCTCGGAGTTGGTGCATTTAAGTAGCTGGGGGTGTGGGGGGAGCAGGGGACTTGCCCACTTGCTTAGAGCATTTAAATGGTCAACACCATATGATCGAAGTCTTGAAACTTTGAATGTTTTAACGGAGATCTCTGTACTGCGCAGAAAGGGAAGATTTCCCATTTTTGCACTGTAGTGCAATCTCGGAGTTGGTGTATTTAAGTAGCTGGCGGTGTTGGGTGGTGGAGGGGGGCTTGCCCCCCTGCTTAGAGCATTTAAATGGTTTGGTTTTGTAGGCTGTTGTGTTTTATTACATTTTTGATGTTTCAAGACTTCCATTATTTGGTGTTGACCATATCAGGTTTGAAGTTTTAAAACTTTGATCATGTAATATAGACCCTAGATATATATATATATATATATATATATATATATATATATATATATATATATATGTGTGTGTGTATGTATGTTTGTGTGTGTTCAGTGATGTTTGGACTTATCCCTACAGGCATTACTGGGAGAGTACTTCCCCCTGCAAAAAAGATGTTTTTTGTATTTGGTGATTTTGGAAGTTTTGCTGTATGACTAATGATCTCCCAAGGTTTTAGATGTTTTGAGTTCAACTAGTTTCTTTTCGACTAAACAAAATGCAGTTATTCATAATGGAACCCATTTAAATTATACCATGTAAGAATTCAAAAGACTGGTAAGGTATCAAGTGCAAATTAATTCTTATACCAATTAGACATTCACTGTATATCAAGAAAGGTAGGAATAACACAAGTCCCAGATGATTTCTTCTCACAAACCCAAACATAAAGTTATCAAGTGATTATACTTGGTGCATCAGTATCTACTCTAAACTGTAGTAATCCTGGCCTGGAGCTTTTAAAGTGCCATTTTTGGGTGATATTAAAAGATAAGTAATAAAGCTCTATAGAATATCAGTGTTGTTTTCTGGAAATGAGCCTTATATTTTATTTTTTTCAGATACGTCCAGTAATAAAGGCAACCAGTATTAATTTGCATGCATTTGCCACTCCATGGTGAATTAACATGCAATCATTTCATTTTTTTTTATTTAATCACTTGATTTATTTGCTTTTTAAGCAGATAAATCAACTTCTCCCCAAATGATTAGTTTCAACCAAATCTTGGACCACATGGGTAGAAAAGATGCTTTCTTAATGTACAGACATTTCAGAATATTTGTTCTAGCCAGTGTAGTTTGTTTATTTATTTATTTATGTATTTATTTATGTATTTATTTATTTATGTTGTTCTAGAAAAAAGTATCTAAGTATAGTATACAGACAAGAGTATCCTTTCCTAGACAAGTAGCTGGTGTCAAAACCGTGGACTAAAACTAAATGTCAAGAAGTTTATAATTGCATCGTTCATCAAGCATGACTCCTCTTGTAACCATCACATTGACAACACATTTCTGGAAATTGATCCTTTGGGTAGAGATCTGTAAACCTAAATCAGCAATGAACTGTCCTTTAACTATGATGCATCCACTGTTGTAAAGAAGCCCAATTTTTCACTGGACAGCTTATATTTGAAAGTATGAACAACAAACAGAAGTATAATAGATGAATGATGGTCGAGTTAGCACAAAATACAATCCAGCTGGTAAAAACATGACAATGAAAAGATGACTGACACGTATAAAACTTTAATAAAAACCGAAAAGTAAAGGGTAAGTGCTTTCACGGCTGGAGGCCACTTCTTCAGACCATAACACTCCATACAAACTGTAGCACTGTTAAAAGTACAAGTTACCCAATCAGAAAAAACAATCAGGTCACATGGCTACTCAGGAAGTGGTAGGGCAAAACCATTCTTAAGACCATTCTAAAAAATGATAAAATCAATGCCTTAAGCCATGTGCTTGTTAAACTGATTTGATAGAAACATTATTATTCAAACCAGGGGATGAATCTGCTTTTAATAAAATAATCCACCTAAGTTCAGCACATTCAGTAATGTTTCTGATCTTCCCTCTTCTAACAGTACATTCAATGCACTGTAAAACAGTAAATTTAAAACAATGAGCAGAGCCAGAATCAGATACGTTTAGCTAAAGCATTTCTAAGTTTCTTGTTGCAAATGTTTCCAACATGCTCAAGTATTCTGTCTTTCAGCATCTGGTTTGTTTTCCCTACATAAAAACTACTGCACACTTGATATTTTTCATAATAAATCACATTCAAACTCCTGCAGTCAGCATAAAAGTCAAACTGGATTTGAAAGCACAAAGAGGGATGTCCAATAGAGCTTATAGTCAAAATATATTTGCATGCTTGACAAGATCGACATGGAAAAGTACCTGCACAATCCGACAAAGGAAAACTGCTGCATTTGGTATATGTATAGCACAGTTCTCTTTTTAAAAATGTGTTATTGCAAAATAAAAAACTTGGTATGGATCCTAGTGCCCTTTTGACTGTTTCCATCTATCATCAGAACTTGCCAGTTCTTTTTTACAATCTCACAAATGATTTCTACATTACTTGAGTATGTAAGTACAACTCGAGTGGTGACAGTTTGTCTATCTGACCTATTAAATGCTGCTTCATTATATTCCTTAAAATAGGGTTGTGCAGTAGTTTCCCTTAGGGGACATACTTCCGATACTGCTTTATCTACTTCCTTACAAGAGGAGCCTCTTTCCAGGAACCATTCAGACATCCCTGCTAGTGCTTCATCTGCACTACTATCCATATTGTGAAGCCCCGATGTTCTGAGCAACTGATCCTTCAGCACATTTCAAGTGATGTGTCTGGGATGCATGCTGGTTTTATGCAAAATGTTGTTCTTTTTGCGTGACTTCCTAAAAATCTTTGCCTCAATTTTGCACGTACGCCCTTGGATACAGTAACATCTAAAAAATTTATTGAGTCACTCAAGAAGTGATGAGCAAATCTTAGAAAGGTAGTTGTAGAATGTAAATAATCAACAAAAGCTGAAAGAGCATCAGATGTACCTTTCATACCAAAAAGATGTCATCTACATAACATCTATAGTAGCTGATCTTATCCACAAATGGATTATTTGAATAAATAAATTCATATTCCCATTGAGCAAAAACCAAATTCGCATACAAATTGGCACATGCTGTGCCCATTTCCACCCCAACGCACTGTAGATAAAAAGCATCTTCGAAGAAAAACACGTTATTCTCTAGGACTGGTTCAAGAAGCATACATATCAGAGTCACTTTGTTTGTAGGAAAGCCACTGTTCCAAAATAAAAAGGCTGTAACATATTCAATGCCGACGTCATTCAGAATGATAGTAAAAAGTGAATTAATGTCAAGGGTAACCACAAGTATTCTGAAGTTCTTTGTACCAAGCATAAAAGTCACGCAAATTTTTTTCTATCTTTAACGACACTGGATACTCCATCTAAAATAGGACGCAAGAATTTTTCCACAAAAATAAACAATCCTTTTGTCACCCATCCCCTGCCAGAGGCATTTGGTCATATGGGGGGATCATTCAAATTGTTGTGCACCTTAGGTAGCCCATATAAAACAGGTATAACTGGATGATCAGTTCAAAAATAATTATATAAGTCTAGAGAAATCAGGCCAGTCATATGCAAATCAAAAACCTAGAACTCAACCTTATTAATCAGACCTTCAGCTTGTTGTTTCAGAAGGGACATATAGGTGCTTGCATCATCTAACATTTGACGCATCTTAGTACGGTAATGCTCTTTGTCCATAAGGACTATACCTCCACTTTTATCGGCTGGAGGAATCTCAAGACAAGGATTTTCACATAATGCCTTTAGTGCATTAGATTCACCTGGAGACATATTGAAAAAGGAGGCTCTATCATAAAGTGCAGAACTTCTAAGTAAATCATTTTCACAAAGTTTAATAAATATATCAATCGATGGATGCATATTGGGCATAAAGGAACTTGGTTTCTTAAAGCAATTGGAGGCAGAAGTTTCTTGTTGAGGAAACATTAAACTTAAATGAGCATTTCTGGTGAATAATTTCAAATCAATAATGGTATCAGCAGTGTTTGACTTCCTGGCTGGTAAAAAGGACAGGCCTTTTTCAACAAACTCTTTTCATCACAAGTCAAATCAAATGATGAAATATTAAAAATTACATTTTTTGAGTCTTGTTCCTTGTATTTATACTGGTTACTCTGTTGCCCTTCTTCAAGCATTCATTCATTGATCAAAAGAGTCTGTTGAACAAAGGCCTGACTTTTATACCAGCCAAGAAATCAAACACTAGTGTTACCATTATTGATATGAAATTATTCACCAGAAATGCTAATTGAAGTTTAATGTTTCCTCAACAAGATGTTTCTACCTTCAATTGCTTTAAAAAGCCAAGTTCCTATATGCCCAATATGCAACCGTCAATTGATTTATTTTTAGTTATATTGATCTAAAGGAAACATCTGTGAATAAGTCCACATAGGAACACCATACAGACATCCAGCATGCACCCTGCATACAAGGAGCATGGATAACAAAAAATAAAATGTACTGCTGAACAGATAGGCTGAAAAGCTCTTGACTTGCTTTTCACCATCCAAACTTTTTTATTGATGAAACCACTGGGGGCACTCGATCGCACGTGTGTACCTTGAAGTTTTTAGTATCACCATACATTATTATCTGGGTATGTAGCTAGTACAAGTCTTGGGCCATCCATTACTTGCACAGATTTGTAGTTATTGGTGTGAATGCATTGACAACATTGGGCCATGATGACATGACAGCAACTTGTGGACTCCACTTGGAAAAAGATGAAGGCCTGGCTAGTACTAAAGAAGTTATTGACTCATAAATTTGTCTGGGTGGTACTTGATGTTATCCACCTAACAACAAGGTTGAGAAATAGTCAACATTTAAGGTTTCAATAATTGTGGATGGCTCTGATTCAAAATCTTTTGGAACTTCTGCCCTTAACTTTCAAAGCTAGCTGAGCAAGCAAGGCATTTACCAATGGGATATGCAGCATGCTAAAAGAAGGTGGCCAAATAAAATATGGTAGACTGATGATGCATTGAAACATCAGACAGAATTTGACTAAGTGTTGAGAACTTAAGCTAATGAAAAAGCAAATAAGGGCCATGGGTTCAAAGGTAAAAACTTTAATTTGTGAGCGCTTTTGTTCACTCAATTCAAATGAACTTTTTCAGACAAGTTAAAAACACAATAGCCCCTCCTTATATAGTCATCAAATCACATGACAGGTATAAGATATAGTGGGTTCACTTTATTATCTTGAAATACTGAAATATCAAATTTTAGTATTGCGAGACTATAATAGCAAAAGCCGAGTTACGCGAAAGACCACATAACCTAATCCGGAAATGTCAAATTAATGATTATGGTGGTGCGCTGTGTTACTGGACAGCTGAAGATTCAGGTGTGTTAATATTTTAAGGGTTTTGGGTAGGGATTTTATTGTATGTTATTGTGGTGGGAAGTTGTAGGTGTAGGTTAGGGTGTGTAGGTAAGAGTATGAGTGTGTAAATGTTGACAATGTTGTTTGTATGTATGTGATGTGTGTTTGTGCGAGAGAAATGTAAATTCTGTAGTGGTAGGTTTCATGTCTGTGTCATTTGTATTATGACCTCAGAGTTGGTATATATATGTAGCGGGGGTGTGGGGGGTACAGCACCCCACATGGGTGGTGCAGGGGGGCTTGCACCCTGCTTATATGTAGGGTAGGTGTATGTCTTTATGTTGTTTTGTTTGTGTGTGTTTTGTTTCTTTGTTGTAGTGTGGTGAGGAAGGTGTATGTGTGGTGTAGGGTGTGTATACAAGTCACAGTTTTGAATTTCGCTGTTTAGGGGTTTCGGTATTTTGATTTTTTGGCTTTATAGTCTCGCGATACTGAAATTCGATATTTCAGTATTTTGAGATTATAAAGTGAATCCACTATATTACATCACAAATATACATATTAAAATTAATAAAATAGCATACTACTATTTGTAATATAGCCAATATACACAAAAGCAGTGATAAATAAATTAGTCAATACAATAAATACAATAATAGAACTGCATCCAACCAAACCTAACTATAAGCACATATGATGTTAAAAGTATTCCTTATAAGACATTCTTATATAAGGAAACACTAATACAATCAGCAGAGTTGTTGTTTGTCTTTCGGCTTTTCCCGGTAAGGGGTCGCCACAGTGGAACTCCTGTCCGCTAATGACTGGCAGTAGATTTTTATGAAACACCAAGGTGCCAGCTCGACGCCCAACCTTCAACAAAGGCATGCCCATTTAGGCACGCATGTCTTTCGAATGCTTCCCAACCGCGGGGAGGACATGCAGACTCCACACAGAAGGCACTCCCAAGCCCAGCCAAGAATCGAATGGGATAACTTTTTGCTGTGAGGTAACAATGCTACCGCCGTACCACCACGGCATCCACTAATACAATCAGCAGCGTAAACTTTTTAATTTCAATAAGCACATAACAGAACATTGCTCATTGAGTCCTGGATAGCTATGTGCATTCAGAGTTAATTGCCACCATAACTCTTGTCTTTCGAGTAAAATGGGGGTTTGTCCACCTCTAGGGCTCCCCCTTACTTAGTCAATGACTCTGAATTTAAAATGGTGCCAGGGGTTATCCTTAATATGACTGGCCAAAGCGCTGTTTTCCTTATTCCTGCTTATACTGTAGACATGTTCATAAATTCTTTCTTTTAATTTACTGTCATTTTTACCAATGTAAAACACTGGACATAGTTGGCATTTTGCTAAATAGAACATACTCTTGGAGTTACAATCATACTTAGCAGTAGTTGAAAAGTGTCTACTCAGTCCCTACCTATGTCTGTATACTTACAGTAAGCACATGCTTCACATTTCACCATACCGGGGTTCCTACTGTACAATTTATGTTCTCTTTCCAAAATATTCTTCAAATTTGCCCCTTTTCTATACACTACTGTTGGAAGGGTGCTTAATTTAGTTCTAAAGTCCTATCCTCCATCAGAAGGAACCAATATTTTAACAATTTACTTCTAATGGACTCACCATAGAGTGTATAAGCTGACCATGTACCTGCTTTTCTCCCTATTATCATCAATAGTAGGTACCCCCAAAATAGGTAAAAATAACCATCTCTTCTTTTTGCTTCAATCTCTCCTATTATTTCCTGTAGGAAAGTTTTGGGATAACCTCTCCTTATAAACATTTGTTTCAAACTGTTGCATTCTAGTAAAAATTCTGTATCCAATGTAATCATCCGTTCTGCTCTTACCAGCTGGCCTTTGACTATAGACTTTTTCTGATTTTTGTGGATGACAGCTGGTGAAATGTAGGAATGAATTTGAGTATGTTTTCTTTCTGTAAATTTTAGATACGTAACATGCTTTTAAAGTATCTTTAGATAATTCTCATCCAAGTAAGCAATTTGTTCCTTTTCAAAATTGAACGTAAATTCCAGGAAGGATGTACTAGCATTCATCTTACCCATTATTTCTCCAGCTGTAATTTCATCTCCATTTACAATCATAAAAATGTCATCCAAAAACTGTGTGTAATACATAATTTTGTTCTTAATACTACTCATAGCAAACACACAGTGATGTTCCCAAAAGGCCATTACCAAGTTGGTGAAACTACCACTACATGGGGACCCCATTGCCACTCCCCTTTTCTGTAAATAATGCGTGTTTTTGAACATAAAGAAATTATTCTCCTGGATAATGTGTAACAATTCCTCAACTAGTCTTATTTCACCTGTAGGAGCTCTTCTTTCCACCAGGACATCCACTACCCATTCAATTCCCTGGTGTTATGGGGAATAACTGTGTACAGATCTTTTATGTCCACAGTTAAAAAATTATACTCTACTTTAAATTCCTTAGTGTTCATGTCTCCCAAAAAAAGATCAGGAGTCTTTACAGATTTGATGTTCCATTGCTACATATCTTTTCAAAATGCCATCAACAACTTTGGCACAAGCATATGTAACCGAATTCCTCCCATCAATTATGGGATGTAAGGAAGGGTTAGCCAGATTCTTATGGACTTTTGGTGTGCCAAAGATAACAGGTGTAATGGGGTTGTTATTGTCAAGTAGTTATACATATCGGTGTCTATTTGACCACATATAAATAAATCATTAATGTATTCCCTTATTCTTCTATAGGCTATATTAAGTTCATTTAAAGACACAATTTCATAACTGTCCTGTTTTCGCATATTCTCCATTCTGGTGTTATAATCATCACAAGACATAAACGCTAATCTCCCACCCTTATCCGCTTTCATAACCCTGATGAATCTTAAGGCATTAAGTTGAGCCATTTATTCACTGGTCATATTATTTTGAAATCTTGCCTGCACATTAAACTCTTTCAGTTTATTCCTAAAATCAGTTTCACATACATTTTAAATAATGCCAGCATAGGATGCAAAGGGGGATTGAAAGTACAAGGCACCCTGAATGCATTGTTATTATTTATTTCACAACCATGAAATATCAGCTGTAAATTTAATTTACGAATACATAGTTTAAAGTCAATTAAAACAGACCCTATATTAGCCTTTCATACTGGTATAAATGTTAGTCCTCTTGCTAAAAGTTCAATTAAGTTCTGTTCATTGACAATGGAAGTGAAATTAAAAATGTTAAAGTTACCTTGTTGGTTCTTTTGGACAACAGGGTATTTGATTGGTGAAACATTTTCATTTACATCCCTGGGATTACCACTATCGTGCACATTTTATTCATATTCTGCTCTCAAAATTGGTTTTATCTTCGCTTGTTGTACCATTTGTTTCTCCAAGGTTTTGCCTTCCTCTGGTTGCCTCGCTGTTGCAATTGACCATTGTTGAGTGTAGAAATGCGAAACTTTTGCTCCCCAAATGCTCCATTAGTATTTCTCCCTTTGCAAATGCTTGCTGCTTCTTAGTTGGTTTGTCTCGTCCTGTTTCTCTGGGTCGGTGACGTCACTAGTACCCAGATTCCTCTCGATCTCCTCATGAATATTCATATTGATGAAACATTGTGGTTGGTTAGCAGTAATATTGCCCTTCCTATTAGGCAATATTGGATGTTGATAAGCCAAACCATTAACATAATCATCATTGTCCCTCTCATTTTTTGTAGCTTTATATTTTAATATTAAAGTGTCAATAGACTCAAAAGTTACAGTATACTCAAATTTATACCTGCTGAAGTCAGTGTTGGTTTTAGTATTATCTTCGAGTGTTAGCAGTTTGTGGAAAAGTTCAGCATTTTCTTTTTTATAATTAGAAACCGTCATATTCATGAGGTTAAGTCCCTGTTGGTTGAAGAACAAAACCAACTCTAGATGGAATTGAGAGTTTGGTATTACTCCTATCAGGTAAGGAAAATGCCTTAACCCCTTTGGTACCTGTTCACATTTTAAACATTCTTCCAAATACACTATTTCCAACTGGGTCTTTCTATATTTGAGTAGGCTTGTATAGAAATGCTTAAGTGTAGTTCGGATATCTGTAGCACTGGCTGGTTGTTCCACAGGTATATTACAATGTTCATGATGTAATCCAAAGGAAAAGTCTTATTCCAATGATTCCCTGAACTCTGGAACTCCAATAAGTCTCCATGGCGATTCCCTTCCTTGCAGGGTGCTATTCAGCTGTGTATTTGCCTGTTCTTCATGATTAGTCCTGTATGGCAGCTCAGTAGAGACTTTCTGTGCCATATGCAAGTTAGAGTTCTGTAACTGAAGAAACACTCGCATTTACTAGTGTTTGCACATTCCTTCTTCCATTAGCCTCATTAGCAAGCAGTTTGCCATTCAGGTCATCCACTTTCTGTTTTAAAGTATATAGTATCCTTGATAGGTTTTCTATTGATACAGAAAAATTATTCTCACTTAATGTTTGTGAGAATAAATTAGGGGTGTTAAAAATCACCATTATTTGCCTGACCTGAACAAAAAATACAAAGTAAACAACAAAACAATAACCAAAAACTAATGAAAAAGCAAATAAGGGCCACAGCACCAAAGATAAAAACTTTAATGTGTGAGCGCTTTAGTTCACTCAATTCAAATGAACTTCAGACAAGTTAAGAACACAATAGCTCTTCCTTATATTACCACTTCATGTTGGTATAAATGTTAGTCTTCTTGCTTAAAGTTCAATTAAGTTCTGTTCAGTGACAATGGAAGTGAAATTAAAAGTATTAAAGTTACCTTGGTTCTTTTGAACACTGGGTATTCGAATGGTGAAACATTTTCATTTACATCCCTGGGACTGCCACTATCGTGCTTATTTTGTTCATATTCTGATCTCACAATTGGTGTTATCTTTGCTTATTGTACCGTTTGTTTCTCCACGGTTCTGCATTCTCATACCTACCTAGGTGTCCTTAAAAATGGGATTCCCTCCTACTGCTGACACTGTTAGTTACTTACACCTGTCCATTATCCATATTTCAGTTAACATATTTATCTATTTATTCCTACTCGCTTTCCTTTGCTTCCCTCCTCCAAACCCTGTTTCCATTCTGCAGGACTCCTGTCTACAGTTAATCTTACAAGTATAATAATATAGTAGCCACAATATCTTCTGCTGCAGTTATGAACTGAAACATCTGCTAAAATCAGTGTTTCCGTACTGATTGTTTTCCTAGCAAAGCGTCCGTTCATGACTGACTCTGCTACACTGCTGTTACCTTCATATGGTTTCATATGAACTTATGAAACTATATGCTCAAATGAAAAGTGAAACTGCATGATGTGATTGCTGTCCTCTTCACAAATCCCATGAACATTGCTAATTTTAAAAATTGCACTCAACTCTCTCATGCCATCTTTTTCTTTTACTTTCAGTCCAAACACCTTCCTTTTCCATTTGGTGATATGCGTCTGCTAATATAGGTACCATTTTGGTTTATTTGAAATTGAGTCGAATAAGCATAGGATGTATTAGACTAATACATGAACATTTTGCTCATGAGAGCTACATTTCACTGTATTACCTGCTAGAGAATGCACAGTACAACAAGAGTGGGTGACTCAGTAAGCATTAAGAGATTACCTGATCATCTGTATATTTTGCTTTCTTCTAACAGCACATTTGTAATAAGTTTGAGTCGCTTAGCATTTGAAAGGCTGCTACTGTTTGCCTGCACTAGTTCCTTCATTCTACATTTGTTTTTATGATTCATCTTGCAATTTAGCAGTTGGAAAACACTTATATGTGCAGTGCTCATTACTTATAGGTTCATAGGTTCATAGATTAGTACTAAGCTAACTGCCCTTGCGAGCCATTTTAAGCCTAGCCAATTATCCCTTGTGAGACTCAAACCCTGCACCTTGTGTTTGTAAGGCAAACACCTTAACCATTAGGCCACCCTCATAAGGCTGCTACCTGATCGACTGCATGATATTCAGTTAACTAAGCACACATTCCAGTAGTTTCATAACTGGCATGGATAGCTTATTTTGTAAAGGCTGATACCTGAATGCTAACACCACATCCCTTACTCTAAGTGCATAATCAAATTGTAATATAACTAGTGTGGCATGCATAGTACTTATAAAGCTGTTATCAGAATGCCAAGCCTACATGCTCTGTTCTAAGTGCAGTTTCTCAGGGCTTGATTTGTTATATTAATTGCATTTGAGCTGAATGCTCTGCAACCTTAAGGCTGCTTTGGGAGTTGATGAAACATACAGTAATGATCTTGTATCTCTCTGCATTTAATTCTAATATCTTTTCTCAGTGTAAACTGTGGCAAGATAAACAAGATGCCCAATATTTCAAAAAATAGATAGTTGTATAGCCTCATATCTGTAGTTATAATCCTTAACCTATGTGCATTTAATGTAACATTCTATTTAGTTTAGTGTTGAGGAGTTTTAATATTATACTGCAGTTTAGTTTCAGTATTTTGTTGTGTATCTAAATATATTATACACTGTGGGATGCTGTTAAATTTTAAATACACCAAAGTTGAACTGTATCTACTGCTATATTTGCTTCTCAGTCATCTTGTTCTCCTTCATTCTTCTTCCTAAACCTTCCCATAACTCCTTACATCTCTCCTCCTGGTTGATCTTCTTCTATTACTGCTCTTCTCTTGCCTTGTTCTTCTATTTTTCCAAAACTTTGCCTGCACAATTCCTTTCTTCTCTCAAGGTTAAAGACATTCTCATTACAAGACATCAACTACCACACCATTCCTGGCCACAAGCAATCGGTCTTTCACTAAGGCTTTGGATGGCTGAGAGCCACTACTGTCCACAGCTTAGCGCTGTATGTTTAATGTGTTCTGAAGTCTTTTACATATTAGGGCCATACCTTCTCATAGCTGTAACATAAAACACTGTTACCCCTGTTCTTTCCACATTTCCCTTCCTTCCACGCACTAGTTAAAGATACTTCTTCTTATCATCCTTATTCTCCTTTTATATAGCTTACTCTGGTTTCCCAGTCTGTACTACTATCTAACTGCATCTACATAGGTGCTGTATAAAATGACATTCCTTCCTACTGCTGACAATGCTATTCACTTACTCCTCTCCATTATCCATACTTCAGTTAACTTATTTCTCTATTTATTCCTACTCAATTTCCTCCCTCCCCCATCAAAGCCTGTTTCCATTCTGCAGGACTCCTAATCGACAGCTAATCCTACAAGTATAATAATATAGTAGCCATAATATATTTTCCTGCAGTTATTTACATAAACATCTACAAAAAATCAGTGTTTCCTTACTGATTGTTTTGCCAGCAAAGTGTCCAGTCTCAATGGGCTCTGTTTGCCCTCACTGAGCTTGGGCTCACTTCGGTCCCCAACCGTAACCTACCCCCAATTCCCACCCACTCCCACTACACTGACATTTATCTTAACCATATCACACCACCTGAACTTACTATTCAAACATTACGAATTTTCACTAATTAAGATAACCACACCCATACCTATCCCAACACCTGCCTCACAATTAATGCAATCATCATCTTACTACTATATAACTCTCAAATGTAACTTACATTACCACCCAACTAAAAGACAAACACAACAATGTCATTACTACACATAACCAGATTAATCCTATTAATAACAGCCCTCTACCTTACTACTTTATACAATCTCAATGTTATTTATTTACACTCTCCCACCTACTCTTTCCCCTCCCCACCTCTAACTGCACACATTAACATATACATAGCACCATACCTCTTCAAATCTTCTAAAATAGAACTGTTTTCTTATAAATACCTACATACAATAAAATCTCCACCTACCTTGTTAAACACAAGGTATTCAACAAGTTCTCAACAGTACACAACAAACAAACCAATCTTCAAACTGCATTATCAGCTTAACTTTCACCAACATAACCCAAAATGGTTCAGGTATACTCCTCACTAACATGAATATCAGGAGCATAATAAATAAAATACATGACTTCCACACTACCCTATCCCAGTACAACCCTGACATTATAGTCTTAACAAAAACCTGGCTCAAAGCACACATAGACAACAATGAAATCTTATCCCCAGCAACATTATCTTAAGACAAGGCAAAATACAAAAGTGAGGTGGCGGTGAGTTTTAATATATAAAAAACACAGTAAACCCCCACCAGAACTAAATAATACCAAACTGCTAGCCTCTCCTCTAGAAACACCATAATAAACACATTAACATACTATCAGTATACATCCCACCCAACAATAAACCCTCCATAGTTGAAAACCTACTATCCTGGACATCCACCACATTTAGCCAAGAAGCAATTATACTAGGGGACCTCAATATCAATTGGCAAACTTGTTCCTCAGATAATCTGTCAAACTACTTAAACTTGTATGGATTTACAGAGATGATAAGCACACCAACTAGGGAGGACAAACACAGCAATAAACCGACTACTCTTCACTGGACCCTAACTCATAGCTCTCAACCTTCCATGTCCAAAATGAGGAACATTAGCCCTCATAATGTGGAACAAATGGGCAAAATATGGAACACATACTAATGGCTTACTAACAACTTCAACTAGGAATGTCATAGGAGGGTTAAAATATGCTGGTTTTACTTATAAAGAAGATCTTTTAATGAATTAATATGATTAATATCTATTTACAATGAATTTCACTGAAACAAATTCCTAACACTGAATGTGTGACAGAGTCTTTCAATGTGGAACTTTGAGGGAACTTCGAGGAACATTAACTTTTTAAGACCCCAAATGAGGTACGTTCCTCATAATGAGGTACACTTGAGAGGTATGCCCTAACTAACAAGCCCTCACTAATCTATCAACCTGGTTATCTCCCAAACAGCCTAAGTGACCCCCTGCCAACCTACATCCTAAGACACTATAATAATCCTAATTAAACTGCAAGTTATAAACAAGTATGCAACAAAAGAAATGTTTCTATACATACCTTCAAACTACATCTTCAAAATTGCAACTGGTCCCCTTTGAAATAACTCCCACTAGGCTCAGCTGTCCAACATATCAACAACAAATTTATCAAGAACCTCAACCGCCTGGCCTCCATCAGGAATATTAGAACTAAAGCTAATTATTGTCATGGCTCTCTAAAGAAAAAAAACTTCTGAAACAGAGAGATAAGCTCCAGTCCCAATAGCAGGCTAACAAAAATAAAGCATCCTATGATAATTATTGTCAAATTTGAAATAAATCCAACAAACACATTAAGAATGACAAAAAAATCTACTGCATTAGACTTCAACAATTACATCATAACAATCCTAAAAATTCTGAGTCTCCATTAAACAACTCCTACAACCATGACAAACCACAACCTTAACCCTTAGTACCTCAAACTCAAAAGAAACTATAGCTATCCAATTCAACTCTTTCTTCAACAATTCTATCCTCTCACTTAATAATGACAATCATAATAATCCAATTGTCACCCTACCTGTAACCAACATTGCCAAAACTACTCTCTTTTTCCAACCTGTCCAGACAGACAGGATAAAAAAATGTTAACTACACTAACACTTACATCACTCCGAGCTGATCAGCTACCAAATGAATACCTCATATTGGAAGCTGATGTCATTTGCTATCCTATATCAATATTTATCAATAGATCCATCACTGAACAATACATCCCAAAGATCTGGAAAATTTCATATCTAATCCCTCTACACAAAGGTGGATCGTCATTACAATTCTCTAATTTTAGACCAATTTCCATTCTATCACCACTTTCAAAAAGTTTGTAAAAATGAATTCCATGCTCAAAAAAAAATTGCTATCCAATTCTCAGTATGGCTTCCATCCCAAACATAGAACCACAACTGCACTCTTAAGCTTCACCAATACCACAAACCAACTCAAAAATGAAAGGAACTGTGACTCCTGTATCTTTCTAGATATGTCTAAAACATTTGACACAATACCTCGCCAAATGCTCTTATGTGAACTTGCCTCCCTCAACTTATTTCAGGATGTCCTCTCCTGGTTTCACAGCTATCATTGCTATCACCAACAGGCTGTGGAGTGGCAAAATTATCTCTCTTCTTTGCTAGCAGTCACTTCTGGTGTCCTGCAAGGTTCAGTACTAGGCTCACTTCCTTTCCCTATCTTTGCAAACAAACTTCATACTGCCTCCAGCCTTGCCACCCTCATCCGATGTCCAGATGACTCCACTGACATCTGTTCAGCACCTTCCCTGCCACAGTTCCAAGAAATTACCCAAAAATCCTTCTCTGCCATTAAATCCTACCTACACAACTTCCAACTAATTCTAAACTCCAACAAAACCAAATTAACACTCTTCCAGAACAGCCACAATAAAGCTAATACCCATAGTCAGCACTTTAGAATCATCTCTTCTAGCAACACAATAAGTGAGCCAATCACAGAAACAAAGCTAATAGGTGTCACCTTTGATAACAGTCTGATATTTGACAAACATTTGTTACAAGTAATCAAAAAACACTACATCAAATTAGGTTCACTCTATACAATCAAAACTTACCTTACCAACTCTTCCAGGTATGCCAACCCAATAGTCGCAAACCTTAGCAAAGCAGACCTAAATAGGCTAGAGGCTTGCTACCACGAAATCGCCAAATTCACAGCTAACCTTCCTAACAGAACCCATCCCTGTGTTGCTCTAGAACAACTAGAATGGCTAGAGCTAACCAATCTCTTATCCTTCAACCAACTTATAGCAAACCATTCTGTCATGTACCAACCTAACTGTTAAGCCCTCCACAACCTCACTAATAAAAGAAAAAAATGAACCTAAATGGCAATTGAACATACTCCTGCATATCCCCAGGATGAGTATGATTTCACCATCCTCCAACTCTTTCCATCTCTTCTCTTTCCTCTTCACCTCATTCACAGCCCTAAATGTTAATTTTATGGACTTTCTTAATACTCCTAACCAGATTTTTCAAACTGTACAATTACTTTTGTAGTATCTTCCCATAGCTGTCCTGAATTTTTGAACTATGAGCTGACTATTCTGTACTAATCTGGTAGTTTCTTACTAGTTTCAGTCCATGTTTTTTTTTGTCTCATGACTATATTGTGACTAATGTGACTACTGCATATTAGTTGTAGTACTGTAAGTTTTTTGCACTTGTAAAATTGTAAACAATTTATAACTATCACTGATTGTATCCACTCAATGTTGGTTGGTATATATAACATTGTATTGCATTTCTCTTATATATGGAGCTTTTCTCCCTGGGCATCCTCTGAAAAGGGTCTATTAAGCCCAGTTGGACCACCCTGGTAAACAACTGTCAAATAAATAATATAGATAAAAAAAATTTGGACATTTAGATATATGTTCTTCTTAAAATCTATACCCATTTCAACAGTCTTTTTTGCATTTAAGGTGAGAATCTCTCAATAGCTAAATCTATTTTACTCAGACAATCAGGCTAGGCGAGGATTCTAATTAAATATGTAGCTAAAGAAACATTAAAAGACTGATTATAAATTTCAGTCTTAAAGGCTTATAGTCAAATATCCTATCTGATGGGTAATGTCTACTTGTTGCTGAAAATGAAACAGCAGTATGTTATTTTCTGTTCTTTAGTTGTCCTAATCTAATTATATAGTAGATACATTAAAGTTAATTGTATTAATCTGTAGACTGGAGAAGTTTTGCTAAGCAGATGAACCAGGAAATGTGGTCTGTGAGGACAAGAAAGGTGCATGGTCAAGGTATTAGGTAGTATAGGTCATTTCTGCATGTTGATAGTACAGGGGTAGCATAGGAAAGGAAGGCTGCAGTTATACAATACATGATGGATATTTCTATTATTAAAGTGGAAGGGCAGTTTGCAGGCATTTGGGCGATATTGCACCTTAGTGAATGTATAAATATCACTAGAAACTGAGTCATTGGGAAGGTATTCAAATGATGAGAAAGATTAGAAAATGTGGATAAACCTAAAGCAGACAAGGTCATTGAGATAAAAATGTTGCCAAGGCTGAGCAGAGAAATTAAAATTAAGTTGTCCTTTTGCAGATATGGAGCTGTTCTCTTTCATTTGTTTACTCACATAAGAAACCAACAGTCAGCTAGATACAGGATATGTGATAATAGATTTGGATGCTTCGACTACAGCAAAGTTAGGTTCTGTGGTGGGAAGAGGCTATTCAGGTCACGAATGCAATGTGCTGATGTGGCAGGAAAAGGAATGGTAAATACGTACTATAAAAAAAATAATGCAGTTGCAGGCAGTAATAAAAAACGTTAGACATGATATGAATGCAGAACAGTGTAAGACATTTGTGGGTGAAAGAACAAGAAAGACAAGAGCTAGAAGCTGCTGATACATAGGAATTTGATAGACATTGGTCTACGTGAATATGTTTTAAAATGGTAATGGAAACATATAACTAGCTTCATAAGTATTTACACTTTTTCACATAAATTAACAATTTTTTTGGCATTTCAGGTTGCAAGACAATGAGAAAGGAAACTTTTATATCCACCAGGGAAGGTATTGAGGATAGCTTTTAACTAGATTCCTTCAAGGGCAGAGAGTGAAGGAGACCCATGTTTGTTGTAATAATGTAGCATATCAAAGGCAACAATGTCTGCATCTAGATAAATTTCCATCTACAGTAGTGGATTCTAGATTATCAGAATTTTCTTACCAGCTTGTTATGTGTGTGTGGTGCTAGACAGAATTTGGAGGTAGGATGGTATTGTAAAGAGGCATGACTCCAGGTTGACTGTTATTTATTTATTTATTTATTTATTTATTTATTTAATTAAAGTTTTTTACCTTGAAAGTCCAACTGGACACAGGTCCATTTTCAGCAGAGGCCCAGGGAGAAAAGCTCCAACAATAAGAAAAACAAACATTATGCCACAAGAAAATTACAGAATATACAAACTAGACTAGCATATATATTAGAAAGCACAATATGATATTTCTGAGGAAGACTTGAAATGATTTGCGATATTAGAGTAGCATATATATTACTGTGTGTGTGTATGTATATATATATATATATATATATATATATATAGAGAGAGAGAGAGAGAGTTCCCCTTTATAATTTTGAAATACTGAAATCTCGAATTTCAGTATCTCGAAACTATAAAGTCGAATGGCCCACAATCCCGAAACACACAATCATGAAAAATACAATCTCGAACATACACAAACCATACACCACACAACACGCACACCATTCAACCCACGACACACAAACTACACAATCCTACACTACATCTACGCAGGGGAGCAAGCCCCTGCACCCCCCACACCCCCCTACTTATATATACCAACTTAGAGACTGCACTAACAATAAAGAAATGCATTACTCACATGCAGACATTCCACACTCCCTCGCACACACACACATACACAAACACATCCAACACTCACATTCATACTTTCACCTCCCTACCCTAACCCACATGCACAACTTACAAAAATACTCACTTATCTTCACTTCTGTAAAACAACCCGGCCAAACACTTCCCGTCCTGTTGCTGCACTGCATAAGCTTGGATTCAAGATATTTGAATTCGCGCTTATGCACTTTCGACATTTTTGGTTTTCACCTTGACGGTCCCGAGATATATATATATATATATATATAAAATTTATTTATATATATATATATATATATATATATATAAAATTTATTTATTTATTAGTATATATATATTATATTATACTGTTAGTAATAAACGAATGAATTCTTGAAAATGGGAGGGTCCGTTGTTCATTCAAACATAATTGCATGATAAGATTTTTAATCATGTAGGTGGGATTTATGTAATAACACAACTGGAACTGTCTTCATTTAGATGTAGCCATAAAGAATGAAACTGTTTCAAAGGAGAAGGAGAAGGGTTCTGTTTTTAAAAATATAGGGAGAAAGACGTCCCTCTAACCTGCACAAAGATGGGTAAGTACTGTACAAAGGTATAGATGGAGAAAGCAGGGTTAACATAATTAACAGAATATTAGTATGTGATTCTATGGCAAGGACTGTGAGTCACAGATACTAGGCAGAGACTCACTATGGAAGATGGGATATGACTGAAGATTACCAACTGACGAGAAAAATGCCACATCACTGACTGCCTTAAGTTTAAGTTGAATGAATATTTAGCAGGCAGGAAGTTTATGTTTGGATAAAGGAGATATGTATTATTAGAATATCCTATAATCAAAATACAGAAACTCTAGCAAAGAAACTATTAAATTGAGAAAGCTAACATAAAGTTATTTGCTAAGATTTGAGAACTGCAGCTAAAAGGTTACATGCATTTGTACGTTCCACCTTAAGCTCATATAAATACTGTTAAAATGGAGTAATTCCACCCATTTTTGGCACATCTTATAAAATCATGTATTCTCAATTTCATGTTTCAATCTTGAGTCTATAATGTCTGCAATATGTATATCACACTGAATTTAATCAGTTCTAAACAAATGGAGATTTAGCTATAGAACTGCTTTAGTAAAGAATATAAGCTGATTAAATTGTTGCCAGCTTACTTTTATTAGAACTGATTACATAAAATGGGAATATATATGTGTAAATCAGTGGCAAACCAAGCATCATGTTAAAAATATGTGTGAAAGATTCAACTTCAAATTTTTTATGAAAAATGATTGACAGTGTCAAACTGCATTTATAGGTAAAGTCTCCTTTATTTGTTTGTTCATTCATTCAATAATTTATTTGGTTAGCTTTTGGTTCTTTAGCACCATGTGACCATCACACTTCTTGCTCCCCCATACCTATTAAATCCATACATTCCCCCAGGGGCAGCAGCACACCAAGGCATTCATTCTCCCCTCAGCAGTAAGCCAAACATTGAGTGCAGCATTCACACTCATTGTAGGAGTTCAGGATTTTTGGATTATGTGCCTGTTTTTCTCCCTTTCAAAGCTTTTACCTCTGCAGCCTGAGATTGTAGGCATCCTTCTAGTCATCAGTTAATGCTGCTAAGCACTGCATTGACAGTCATGGTCATTATGGTCCTCTTGGTGGACTAACCATTGCACTTCCCTGATGTATGTGCAAAACAAACAACTTCACATGACCTCTCCCGCAGTACCCAGACTGATAACCAAACTCCAGTTTAATGGAATAAAAGTCAAGGCTTTATCCCTCTGTTTCACAGCTCTGGCTGGTTTGAAATTAGATCTATGTATCATAAACTTGATCTCAGGGCAGGATATGTTGTGCTGTGATTACTGTATGACCACAATTACTGATTCTAAAAGGTTTAAAAATATACACTTCTAATTCTTGATATTTTATAAGACAGCATGGTGGTTCATGCATAAGGTCTGTGCCTCAAAGTTACAGGTTCAGAGGTTTAAGACTGAAATCTAGTTGCCATCTGTAAGGAGCTCATTTGTCCTTTTCACATGCTCTTCTTGTGTACTTATGATTTTTTTTTCTCAGGGGTCTTCATCTTCTTCCAAATTCCAAAGTGTTTGTTGACTGAACACTCTAAATTGTGAATATATGTTACAGCTATCCTTGTTCGTCTGACCAGTGCATGGCTGAAAAATCCACAAAAAATACTTATTTGGTTACTAATATATAAATAAATAAAAATCAAACTCTAAGAACATGAGATATTTAAAAAAAATCAAAAATACTGAAAATGTGAGCAGAGGCAGAATTTTCATCCAAATTTGTTCCTAGAATAAGCATGGTAATGACATATGCAGTGTTATTTTACAGGCTATAAATACTTAGCTGGGAAAGTCTGTCAGTCTTCCCAGTTTCAGTTGTTGCATTTTACTTCATATAATTCCATGTGTTAATACTGTTGAAGGTTGTGCGTTAGGGCCGGCAAACCAGTACATAAAAATCTACTGCCAATCTTTAGCAGACCGGAGTTCCGCTGTGGCGACCCCTAAAAGCCGAAATACTTTTTTAATACTGTTATCATTATCAGTATAACCTGAAAAGAAAGTTCCCAAAATATTGCCATTTCCAAAGTAAAATTTCTCATCTGTGCAAACTTAATGTTTATTGTTTTGTTATTACAATATGAAAAATGCAAAGATGTTTTACCTTGGAACAGGGAGGTAACAACTGCAAGTCTCCAGAGATGAAGTAGTTAAAGAAACCACCAGAGGGAGCATATAGTCAGAAAATCCTTTTTTTTTCTAAAACAAATCAATGCCTGATAGTGCTTTTAGTTCTCTGTTTATTTATTCTGCTTGTAAATATTTTATTACTTTAAAAGTAAGCAGTGCCTGTGCCTAATTGATTTTGATTAAATATGCTAATTAGATGTTGGAATATTAATCACACATACTGTACCAAATGTTTTAATAATGTGATGAAGTATGGAGCTATCACTATAAATAGCACAGAAATGCAAACCGTAACTAATTTTTGCCATAGTGGCAATCTTAAATTAAATTAAAAAAGGTATTAGAATGAATACTGAATGTATGTGTTACAAAAGGATGTGGTCATTCAGTGATCTTACCTTTAAACTTCTGTGTAATCAAGTGTATTTTTTAAAACTTTATCCAAGTGCTATATTACCTCTAATATAATTTTCACCATTACGTCACACTTTGGTGAAGACAATTTCCAGAACTTTATAATATCTGTATCTTCATCTATATCGGTATGTATAAAATATGTAATTTTACACAGTCAATACTGAACTCCTAGTCAGGAATAATTGTGACATAGAAATAAACTTGTTACACTAGCCATGCTGGTTTAATAAAACATGTACTTGTAGTTTTTCATGAATATTAAGAATTTAGTAATGTCTAACTTTCTTTTTCAGGATTTTGTATTCTTCACTACTGTGAAGCTGTAAGTAAATAATTTTTATCTGTGCATCGTCCTAACAAGTCTATTTATTTTTTGCATGAAAATAAAATATGCAAACTGCAGTGTGTAGGTTTTAAAATTTGAATTTGTGTTAGAATGACAAACATTTGTACTGCATGTTTAGTATGTTGTATAAATGTATACGTTTTAGTATGAATTAATAAATGATCTTCCAAATGTTTATACTAGGTACAATGTTTTACCAGATCAAACACAGCTGTTTTTTTAATTTAAGAGCACCAGTTTACAACAAGGGCATATGAGATCATGTATTTTTCAGTGTAGTATTAAAATTAGTTTAACATTCAAAGTAAGAAACTAGTAGCTAAAGGAAAAAAATAATCAAAGAGATTATAGATCCCTTCAACTGAAATACTTGTAGTTTTATTTCCCACCAACCTTAATTATAATGCAGTGAGTAATAATGGACTGCCCGTGTTGCAGTTTCTTACTTGGCAGACTACACACATGCATACATACACGCAAACACATCGAAGTGAGTGTGCATGACATTTTAATTCATATCACAGAACAGCACAGAGCTAGCAGATACCCAAATAATTTATTACAATGTAAAGTGTTTTCTACTAGCTGTGTTGTTTCTTTGGTCCAGCTTTTACAGAATCAAGGAGTGCTGCAGTAATCTATCTGCATTGCAGGTTTTGTTCTTATTGTTATTACAATTATTGTTGTTGTTATTATTGTTTAAAAGCTGGGTAAGGCATCTTTGAATACTGAACATGAAAATATGAAGCCTGTGGCATCGGCATGAAAGAGTACAAAAGTAAGGAGGCCTACAGACAAGAACTGGGCCTTTGAAGCCACAAAACTGCTACGTGCCATTATGTGTTTTTTCTTAGTCTGTTGTATTTTGTAACTAATAGTGACCATAATGATATGCAGTTCTAACAGGCTTTTCTGAAAATGTTATATTGAGGGCTCTAAAAGGATTCAGGATACCTTATATTATGCAATAGGAATCTTAGAAGAGTTTTGCAAGGGTTTCCAGTTCATATTCTGGTTCAAATTAAGTCACGCAAATTATTACAACACAAAATTTAAAGCAAGTCTAATTCCGTTATTCATAAGTCAGTTAAACTGGGGAACAAGCAGTGCAACAATAATATGCCAGGTACTGTTATTGGACAGCTAAAGAATAACCATTTGATTTATTAAGCAACAAGTACATATACAAGGTTATAGATACAAAGCAGAAGAAAAAAATGTTTCTCAGAAGGAACAGAATAATGGTATAAAAAGTTTAACAAATGTATAAACATATTAAAAACAAGTTTCTAACATAACTATGTTATAAAAACAGGATATTAAGTTTGTGCATCAATGTTTGAGAAAGGATTAATCAAGAATCATATGAAAGGTGTCAACTGCATCGAGTTAACTGTATTGCATGTCACAGTAGATAGAGAAATGAGAGTGTTATAAACAGTTTGTGGGAGCAGCAGAGGTAAACAAGAAAAGTAGCAAGACTGTTTTAACAGGTAGTTGGAAGCTGGAGAGTTTGCAGGTGGTTTGGAGTTAACTGTTTTTTAAATTATCAATAAAGGCAAGCTGAGTGCAAGATCTTTACTCCTTGAATCAAAAACATTTTACTGCCTATAAATAGTGAGTGCTGAAAAATAAAAAAGGTACCGTGGCCGAGTTTATATAGCTGTCATATCATTAGATATTAAACAGCAAGTTAAAAAGTATTAAGTGAGAAATGATGATATTTGAACAGAAGGTGACAGGTAGCAACTCACCTTATGCAAAGAGATGCAATGGTATATGTTTTATTTTCATTTGGGAATAGTAGGGAATGTGCTTATATATAGATATTAAAACCTCAGAATGCATTTTATAAATTGCGCAAAAGTGGAAAAGTTCTGTACTTAATGCAGCAACAAGTTGAGGAAACCACATAAAACATCATAAACAGAAACAGGCAGTATGAACACAATATATGGTGAGACATAATACTTTATATTAACAATTACAAACCTTGGTATTTAAAAGGATTATTGCCACCAGATATAGCTTAGCAATGACATAGTGCCTGGTAGCATAACAATGATAATCAGCTATTCAAAGACGTAATAAAAACTGTACTGTGCAACAGCTCATTAGCATCTCATTAGCATGTTCCTAAAACAACATTGTGCTCAACACACACACACACACACACACACACACACACACACACACACACACACACACACACACACACACACACACAATCTCTATTTCTCACCTGCTCTCTCTCTCTCTCTCACACACTTCAAGACAACTACACATTGTGCACCTAAGATAAACACAGCTACAGATATGGCATAGCAATCAACTGCTACAGTCTGTGCCACACATGGAACACTGAGTGCTTCAGTTTTTGCCACAGATGCAATACTTGCTTCTCAATGCTGGTAATGCAGAGCAATGAAGCATGATCAGCATCTGCTGATCATGCCTCCTAGTGATTTGCACCCTTTACCCCACCCTAGCTTCTACACAACTGGGTGACAGATCAACAGCTTACAAAGCTGTATTTCTCTGGTCTTCACTGTATATGTATATATATATATATATATATATATATATATATATATATATATTCTGTAAGAAGTTGAATCTCAAGGGTTTTCAGGAAATTCTATAAACTGGACATCTGTCTGACATCATTTACTCAGGTATGCTATGCCAAACAACAATTGCTTTAAGCAAAGTTATCACAATAGACATTATAGTATATTTTAACTGCACAATTTTTGCATTTTGGTTAATAATCAACACACAGCAGAAACTGAGATTGTAGTGTTCAGACAAACCAAGTGCTTTCAATCAAGGTAAAATTGAGATTTTATGAGGTATCGTTTTATCTTTCTAATAGAGATTTATGTCTGCTACAGTGAATGGCTTTTCAAAATTTGCTGTTTTTTTTCTTAACTTAAGCCGATATATAATGCCTCATGTTATTGCAAAATGTTTTGAAATTCCTAACTTAGTCTCATGTATTTTCAGAAGAGTTTGACTTCTTACTGGTTGCAGAATTATGACATGTTTACATTTAAACAATAGGGCTTTAAATCATATGGGATCCTATCTGAAGATATAGAATGACTTAAACAATGAATGCACATAATTTAGTTAATTTGCCATCTGGATATTTATTTTAACTTTTGTCAGAAGTTTTCAATTACTGTAGTTTCTAAGAAGTTAAGGGACTTTGTGTCACAGCCTTGCAATTTCCAAGTCTTTCTACAAAAAGTGTTCTTTATATTCATCCACATATGCTCAAATTAGCATGTCAGTGATAGCATCAATCTCTTCTGGCTAATAGTGGTCTTTTGCATCATAAATGTCAGCAACATTCTTTGTAACCTTGCAGGTGCTTATGCAGTGGCTTTCTGAATATGCTTTGCAAAGGCTTATTATCTATTTTAGTATTTTTATCATGGCTTCATGATACATGATTGACTCATTTGCAATCACCTCATAGCATCACAGTCCCAGATGAGCAAAAGCTCCACAGTGTTCAAAGTATTAAAAATTTAAAACAGTGTATTTTTCAAAGGGGGAGTGTGTGCAAGAAGCCTGCACCTCCACACTCCGGCTATATATATATATATATATATATATATATATATATATATATATATATATATATCAAATCTGGAGTCACATTATCATGTAGAAAGGGGAGATTCATGATACACTGGTAATTTAACCTTCTGAGAAAAAAGTAATTTGATGCACACAGGTCATAATACAAATTAATGTTTACCACTAGTGTTTTGCAGATAAGCCTTGTTCCAGTATACTCTGCACATAATAATTACACTTCAGACATCTAAGCTCTATAATTAGAATCACTTTCCCCTGTCTATGCATATCTAGTTTGAGTATCTTTCATTGCTTTGGATGCTTAAGTGAGTGGTAACTGTCAAGTGGTTGCACTGCTTTTAAATCTTTCTAGCTTTCTACTACTTAAAGTATCACATATGATGCTGCATTAAAGTATTTGATTACAGGCAAAGTAGTTATCTGTCTCTCTGGTAACTCAAAACTCACTGTTTGTTCATCAAATCAATTCCATATCATATCTTGCTTAAGTACCATTCTCAGAGGAATAGTTGTTTGGTAAGTGATGTATGTATGTGGATGTATAGTGTAGATGCTAAATATTGCATTAATGAGGATTTGTGTGACGGAGCTTATTTATACAGGATGGCATGTCATTTGTCTGCATCAATGTGATTTACTGGTTCACAGTTTGTTTTGCTCAGTTTCAAACCTTGTAGTTTTAGTATATCTAATATGTTAAACAGTCTAATACCATGCAGCTGCTGCGTAGCGTAGTGGAACTAAAGACTAAAACATCACTGACTATGTTCACAGGTTCTTCTATCCCTTCAGCCATGTGAGCCACACCTCTTTGAAATACCTCTGGAGCTGATGAAATGGCAGCTAGTAATCTCAGAATTCTGTATTTGAGGTGTGCTAAAGGTACACAGCTTCATACTACCCTCAACTAACAGGATTTAATAAACTCCCTGTTTAGCATCAGTTACATAACGAAATGTGTGTTAGTTATCATAGCAATATCTTCTTCTATCTGTACTGGATAACTTTCCTTCGGTATTCATTTAAAATTGTTATAGTTTGTGCAAATTTTTGATGTTTTTTTTTCTTTACTAGAGTTGCTGTGCTGTTAACCCATCCTATAGGGTCATTCTGTTTAAAAATATTGCTGAGTTCTACACACTTGAAGTATAGCTTAGTCTTTTCATTACAGATATAGCCAATCTTCATGCTGAATTAATCACTGGCACATCATGTTGTGACAACTAAAAATGTTGCCTTTGAGCAGCTCAGACCATTAAACAATTCAGAATGGTTTGGTAGGACACCAAACCTGGTTTCGGAAAATTGAAATTTATGCTTTTGTATTTGCATTCATTGGTAGCACAGTTGTGCAGTGGTTAGCATTGCCACCTCACAGCATGAGGTTCTCCAGTTTGATTCTCAGCTGGGTTGCCTTTTTTGCAGAGTCTGCTTATCCTCCCTGTGCTCACGTGGGTTTTCTCTTTATGCTCCAGTTTCCTCCCATATTCCAAGGACAGGCAATAGGTGGAATTGGCACTTTAGTTTGTCCATAGGCATGAGTCTACGTGCTAGTGTGTAGTATGGAAGAACAGCCATGGCAGGGTTAGCCACCCGGCAGTGTAAACTCTGGCTGTAGATGATTTTCACTAATGATACAACACCACAACCCCATGTGCAAAACAGGGAAAAGGGATTGTAGTTGGATGGATGGAAGGACTTGCAGTGATGCTAACAGAACATTTTCTAAAATTCTGATTTTCAGCTATTTCGTGTTTTAGTCTAATTGTGTTTCTTTGTGTACTGTTTCTGACTCATTGTTGCACTTTCATACACTTTCACTTTCTAGCAATGAAAGCCACGAAAAGACCAAAAATCCAAATAAATCGAATCCGGACTGGCGGATGAAGAATAATTTAGTAAATACAAATACAACCTAAAAACAAACTTGTTGCACAAAATACCAAAATGTAAACGCTTTTGTTTGTACTAATGACAAACTTCCTCTGACAAATACACATCATTTCCTTCTGGTTTAAAAACATTAATGAAGTTCAAATTACATTTCTCATTTGCCCATCTCCCTATGAGTCATAATGACACACCCCTAAATCACTTGCTCTATATCAATGTATAGGGAAACTATAATAATACATAGAAATGTATAAATATAAATACATAATAATAATATATAAAATATAAAATTGACTTAACTATAACCATAAAAAATACACCTTAAAAATTATCCTGAACTTGATTAATACATACTTGCAAATATGCTTAAAAAATATTTGCATAAAAAATGCACATTATAGCTAAATGCTAAACTTACCAATTAACGTTCTAAAGCCTTTAATTTCAGAACACTGCCTTGAGATAGCATGCCATTCAACCCTGGCCAAGAATGTGCACACAAATTAATTTGCCATCTTAATTCCATTTTTTCAAGAATTAATTGCCATGCACCACCCCTACTATTACTTTTCAAAATATCTAATATTAAAAATTTAAATGAATGTGTACCATTTAAGGAAATGTGCTTTGCCAGTGCATTTGTTTCTGTGTTGTCCATAATAGCTCTAACATGCTCACCAATTTGTTCATTTACTTTCGTTCCGTTTTCCCAACAAAGAAACAAGTGCAGTGGGTACATACAGCACAATAAACTATTTTTGCAGTATCACAGTTAAATTTACCTAATATGTTTATGTTGTAATTATTAATAGAAATAGAACCTACTTCCAAGATAAATTTACAAAACTTACATCTACCACATTTATCCATGTGGCCCTTAGTTCTAATAATAGTGGTGGTTTCAAAGCATTTTTTAAAATTATAGCCATTCTTATAAACAATAGATGGAAAATCACTAATTTTATTTCTTACTGAAGAATCATTCAGTAATAGGGGCCAATTTTTAAATAAAATATTTCTGATGATGTGACTCTCCGAATTAAAAGTAGTAATAACGCTACATGTAAAATTGTTGTCTTGGTTAGCCCCATAATTGCTTACATTATGGACATTATTGCTAACCTGTTTTTCTTTTATTGCTATGTTTAACATTGGTGTGTTGTCCACTCCCATTGACATCACACAATTAGTAACTGGTGCAGTAGTAATATCTGTTAAAAGTGGTCTAAAATGTCCATTCTCTCTTTTAATAATAACCTCTTCCATAACTTCATTAACAAAAGATGTGGGATATCCTCTATGTAAAAACATAGTTTTTAATACTTCACATTCTTTGAGAAAACTATCCCACCTGCTGACCATTCGGGCAGCTCTCACAAATTGCCCCTTTAAGGCAGCCCTCTTTTGTGTATATGGAAGGCTACTATCATAATGTAGTAAACTATTACTGTAAGTTTTTTTAGGAAAAATTTCTGAAATAAAGGTGTTGGTCTCAACATCTTTTTTTATAAGTACATCTAAGTAAGAAATTTTATTTATATCTTTAACAGTAGAAAACCTTAAAAAATTAGTTGTTTGATTTATGTAGTCCAAAAATTCATTTGCCTCCCCTTCATTACCCTGCCATAAAATAAAAATGTTATCTAAAAAACGTAAATAAATAACAGTGCTGAAAAAATAGTGATGTAAAAACAAACCATTCTTCCCATATGCACATAATTATATTAGCATAAAGCCCACCACAAGGGGACCCCATGATGACCCCCTCCTTTTGCAAATACAACTTGTCATTGAACATGATAAAATTATTTTTAAGGATGATATCAAATAATTGATCATATAGGTTAATATCATGTTGAGAAAATCCTTTGTTATACAAATAATCATTAACCCATTCACTACCCTTTTCATGGGTTATAACTGAATATAGATCTTTGACATCTATAGTTATAAACATAACATGTATTCCAAACCTTACTTTATTCATTCTAGTAAGGAAGTCCCAGGAGTCTTTACATAGGTGGGCTTCTGCAAGTACATGTGCTTTTAGTTTTCCATCCAAGAATTTGGCTGTAGGATTAGTGATGGAACCTTGGGCATCCACTATAGGTCTCTTAGGTGGACTAGTAATGTCTTTATGTATCTTAGCGACACCAAACAATGCTGGTGTCCTGGAGTACATAACCGACATGAAATGTAAATCTTCAATGTTAATTGCCTCTTCAACAAACAGGTCCTGTAGTATGCCCCTGATACGTCTATGTGCACCATTCATTTCATTGATTGAACTAATACTATAAGTGTTACTAATTAAAATGTCTTCCATCCTATGCACATAATCGTTAATGCCAAATATGACCATACCTCCCCCTTTATCAGGTTTAACAAATCTGATACCCCTGGTGTTCATTAACAACTGTAGATTTTCTGCTTCAACTCTGTTCAGATTATATCTCTTTTGATGCTGTTTTTCAACAGCCTGAAAATCTAGTTCAAACATTTTCTCAAAAAATTCTAAAGTTGAATTTAGGGGTGGGTTATAGGTACTGGAAACATAAAATGGCTTAATTATATGACTATTAGGTTGAAATAACCATGCAAAGTTTAATTTTTGAACAAACTATTTTAAATCAATAGTTGTTTCAACAAGGTTCATGTTCCGACTAGGTACAAAGGTCAGGCCCTTAGAGAAGAGGTCACATATAGATTCATCAAAGTCAAAGCAAGAGAAGTTATAAACAATAAAGTCCCTCGCCTTGTTCATTAAAATTCTAGGTTTTATATTAGCACAATGATCTATTTACGACCTCTCCATGGTCCCCTCTTGTTGTTCATCCTGCCCCTGCTGGAATAAGTTTCTCTCGATTGTTGTTGTCCCCTGGTTGCTCAGTCGTTTTCCGGATAAAAATTCTGTTTCTGGTTTTGTTGCTGTATCCTTTCTGAACGTCTGAGAGTCAGAAAGGCTGCTGCTTCTAAAAAATAATCTTCAGTGTCATTATTTAAAAATGATTCACCCTGAAAATGGTCATTTCCAATTTCATTTACTACTTGACCATTCGTGAGTCTTGAACCCCATTCTTGCGACACTGGGGGTAAAGGGTACGCAGACTTGTTATTATAGGCTTTTAAATCTCTCAAGTTTTTTTAGTTTCCATTCTTTTACAATTTTTATATTTTCATCAATAGACTTAAAGACTCTTTCATAATCAAAACTGTTGTCATTAAAGGTAGAATCACTTTTAATAGCAGCATCGATTTCATTAGCTTTTTTTGTTAGTTCATCAATGGTTTTATTGTTGTCATTAATAACCAAATTCATATATTCAGCACCGAACCTATCAAAAAGTTTTAACAAGTCAAAATGTAGTTTTGAATTTGCTACTAGTCCCGTAGGGTAACGCCAAACATGTAACCCTTTCGGGACTAAGTTCTTTTTCAAGCACTCAGCAAAGTATGTATTGTTCATTTGCAACCTTTTTATTTTCATTAACATATAATCATGTTACGATAAATTATCATAGAATGTTTTTTGCGTACCTGGATTGTTACTTGAAGGACAATCTAAAAATGCATTAGTTTTCAACCACGCATTCAATGATCTTCTGTTGTTGGAGCTGTTAACCACATTAGGCGCAGGTCCTCGTTCCCCCAATACATTTAAATGATGGTGACCTTTCAGTTGATTATCTTTGTGTTAACTAACACATTAGATGACGTAGATGGCAAAACAGGATCAGTAACAGTCGTTTTTCTGTTGGTCTGGTTAGTAGAGATAGAAACACTAGCTTCAACGGGATTAGAATAAAGGGAGATGGATGAACTCTGTGATAGCGATCGTTGTTCTAAATGGTCCAATCTATCCATTAAACAATGGATAAGAACTGTTAAATTCCCCAGTTCATTATTTTGGGTTTCAATAATCTCCCCCTCGACCGGCTCTATAGTGCTCCAAAAAACAGACCAACCAAGCAATGAAAGCCACGAAAAGACCAAAAATCCAAATAAATCAAATCCGGACTGGCGGATGAAGAATAATTTAATAAATACAAATACAACCTAAAAACGAACTTATTGCACAAAATACCAAAAGGTAAGCACTGTTGTTTGTACTAATGACAAACTTCCTCTGACAAATATACAACATTTCCTTCTGGTTTAAAAACATTAATGAAGGTCAAATTACATTTCTCATTTGCCCATCTCCCTATGAGTCATAATGATACACCACTAAATCACTTGCACTATATCAATGTATAGGGAAACTATAATAATAAATAAAAATGTATAAATATAAATACATAATAATAATATATAGTGTATAAAATTGACTTAACTATAACCATAAAAAATACACCTTAAACCATACCCTGAACTTGATTAATACATACTTACAAACGTGCTTAAAAAATATTTGCATAAAAAAATGCACATTACAGCTAAATGCTAAACTTACCAATTAACGTTCTAAAGCCTTTAATTTCAGAACACTGCCTAGAAATAACATGCCATTCAACCCTGGCCAAGTCAACTAACAGGATTTAATAAACTCCCTGTTTAGCATCAATTACATAAAGAAATGTGTATTAGTTATCATAGCAATCTCTTTTTCTATCTGTACTGGATAACTTTCCTTCAGTATTCATTTAAGATTGTTATAGTTTGTGCAAATTTTTAATGTTTTTTTTTTCTTTACTACAGTTGATGTGCTGTTAACCCATCCTATAGGGTCATTCTGTTTAAAAATATTGCTGAGTTCTACACACTTGAAGTACAGCTTAGTCTTTTCATTACAGGTATAGCCAATCTTCATGCTGAATTAATCACTGGCACAGCATGTTGTGACAACTAAAAAGTTTGCCTTTAAGCAGCTCAGACCATTAAACAATTCAGAATGGTTTGGTAGGACACCAAACCTGGTTTCAGAAAATTGAAATTTATGCTTTTTTATTTGCATTCATGGGTAGCACAGTTGTGCAGTTGATAGCATTGTCACCTCACAGTAAGAGGTTTTCCAGTTTGATTCTCAGCTGGGGTGCCTTTTTTGCAGAGTCTGCTTATCCTCCCTGTGTTCACGTGGGTTTTCTCTTTATGCTCCAGTTTCCTCCCACATTCCAAGGACATGCAATAGGTGGAATTGGCACTTTAGTTTGTCCATAGGCATGAGTCTACGTGCTAGTGTGTAGTATGGAAGAATAGCCATGGCAGGGTTAGCCACCCGGCAGTGTAAATTTTGGCTGTAGATGATTTTCACTAATGATACAACACCCAACCCCATGTGCAAAACTGGGAAAAGGGATTGTGGATGGATGGATGGAAGGACTTGCAGTGATGCTAAAAGAACATTTTCTAAAATTCTGCTTTTCAGATATTTCGTGTTTTAGTCTAATTGTGTTACTTTGTGTACTGTTTCTGACTCATTGTTGCACTTTCATACACTTTCACTTTCTACTTGAGTGTTCTAACTAGCTTTTCATTTAAAAAAGGATGTTGGCTTTCACTGTTGATACACAAATTATGTTCACTGTCCTTCAGAATCTGTGAACATTCCCGTTGTGGACTCATTTTACTGCTCATGTAGCACTATTTATTTTAAAATCAAATGTTAATGAATTTTCAAGCATGTCGCAGACATACATGCATACAGTCCTGTTCAAGAGTTACTACGTGAAATATCAACTTTTAGAACTTAACTTTATAATCACACCCCTGATAAACTTGATGCAGAGGTATAGCATTCAACCTATAAGCAATAAAAAACAAACCAGTACCTCTTAAAACTATAGCAGGGAATTTAAAAAAGGAGAAAAGTTGTCTTTTTTTTTTCCAGAAAAGAAGGTCTTCATATACTAGATCCCATTTGATTAAAGATGATGAATCTCACAATTTGCTTAGTTTCCTTCTTTAGCAATGCACACACACACACACACACACACACACACACACACACACACACACACACATGTACATGTATAGATATGTATATATATATATATATATATATATATATATATATATATATATATATATATATATATATATATATATATATATATATATATATATATATATATATATATATACACACACACACACACACACACACACACACACACACACACACACACACACACACACACACACACACCACACACACACACACACACACACACACACACACACATACGGATTCACTTTATAATCTCGAAATACTGGAATATCAAATTTCAGTATCTCAAGACTATAATGCCGAAAACTCACAAACCCGAAAACCAAAACCACGAAATTCAAAACCGTGAACATCAACAAAATACTACATCACACATACAAACAAAAATACACCTACCTCCCGACACTACAACAAAGCAAAATGACACACATGAACACAACAAAACAAACACACACATTTACCCTTTCTATAAGCAGGGGGGGCCACCCTGCACCCCACACCCCTACTACTTATATATACTAACTCCGTGGTCACACTAAACACTGAAAGACAGAAAACCCACCACCACACATTTCTCACCCTCCCTTGCACAAACACATATCACATGCATGCAAACACCACTTCTCTTAACACTGACACACTCACACTCTTACCTGCCTACCCTAACCCACACCTAAAGCTCCCCAACACACTCACAAACACACAAACCCTCCCCAAAACCCTTAAAGAACATAAAACTTACCTAACGTGCCAGCAGTACTGCAGCTTCAACATTTCCGGGTTCGATATTCTATAGTTTTGCACAACTGCAGATTTAACGATTTGGTCTCGAGATACTGAAATCTGACATTTCAGTATTTTGAGATTCCAAAGTGAACCCATATATACATATATATATATGTATGTATGTATATATATATATATATATATATATATATATATATATATATATATATATATATATATATATATAGTATCTGTAGAGCGTATAAAATACTAACCAGGATAAAGTATCCTCTCAAAAACAAATGAGTTCAAAAATCATATAGAGAGGATACACCACGACGATCGAAGCCAACCAAATCAACAGCAAATATATTCCAACTGCAAATGTATTCCAAAGACGAAGTTTATTGAGACAAAAAGAAAAACAGTGAGCGCTTTCACGTGCCCAGGATGCTTCATCAGATTTAATTATATTTCTACATCAAACATCTTATATAGTATTAAAAAACTCCTATTGGGTGGCTACTATAAAAATTCAAATAGTAAAAAGCTTAATCATTGCTGCACATAAAAGGAAGGGAGGGACATTTTAACACTTCATAATCAGTAACTGTTTAAAATACATAATAGTATCAAATTTTATATATACATAAAAGTATCTATAAAAAATATCTATAAAAAATCTAATCATATATACAATTCCATCAAAGTTTAAAAGGTTTATCTATTAAAAATGGTCTTAAGGAGACTTTATCATTGAGGCCATGACCACTGTCTGCTGCTAACTTGATTATCCACTTTACTTCTTTCTTTTCTGTATTATTTCGCATGCATCCTAACCTTTCTGTCCTATAAATATGTTCTAGTACTACAAAATGAAAAACATGTGTACTATCTCTCTGAAGAACATGGTTAGCTAAAGCGTTCAGTTCATTCTCCTTATTAATAGCATAGACATGTTCTCTAATACGTTCTCTCAATGTTCCATATCACAGCTGGTAGACATGTGCCATCTTCAAAAGGGATGCATGGGATATCAATTTCTGTAGACACTTGGACATGTATAACTTTAAATATTCTAGCTACACAAAACTTAAATTGACCACCAAGAGAAATGATTAGTGCATTTGAATCTTGCAAGAGTTCCTTGGTGTGATGCTGCAGCATGTGGAGCAGCATGTGTACTTTCCAAAGAACAAAGAGGAGGTTAGCAGCACTATGTGAGTGCTCTATGTAATAGCCCAGTTCCATGAGGTTCTAGTTGTCACTGACTGAACCCTTATTGCTATCAACAACTTTTCTGGTCTACATGAGCAACAGCAGATCATCTGGAAATTGTTCTACTTCATTACATGCCAGGTGGTGTGTAATGCACACTGTATTATATACAATGTATCTTTGTGCCATCCAAGCGGTACCCACATTTTTCTCATCTGGTACATGCCCAGCCTATATCAGTGATTTGTGTGGGGTGACCTCCCACAGTGACGTTATTTTCAATGCTCTATATGCACTAGCTAGAGCCACTTTCCATGATACCCATATAAAGCCCACAAAGTATGGCTGAGGCAACATAAAACTCTGCATTATCACAGATGTGCGACATCATCAGGTGTGTATTTGGACTGATGAATGCCATCTTCCAGTACTTAGATTCCTCTGGTGGTGTGCTACAGTATTCTCCAGAAATCTGCAGCAAAATATTTGCTGTCCATGCAGTTCTACACAACATGATTGTAAGGAGACAGCAGTAGTACAGGATTTCCATTGGAGATAAAAGGACTGCAACACTAGCAAAGAGACAGCACCTGGTCTACAACTATCGGATAGTTTAGACAAAATATGCATTAAAATTGACACACATAATACTGAACCAGGCAATACTCTACAGTGCATTGACTGTCCATGTGTGTGCATCAAACATTACCTACCTATTTAGCACATCTGTCAGTATAGGGCACAGTAGTCATCATGTGCACAGATGGGGGCACACTGATGGGGATCAGTGATGGACATGGCAATGTGTGGGGTTGTACTATACATGTGCATGGGAGTATGTGATATGACCTGGGGGTGGGGGAGAACTGACTGTAGTGTGCAGGAAGCAAATTATTATTTTTGATAAGGTTTGATGCTCAGCAGTACTGTGCATGTGCTCATAATGTGTGCCAAGGGACACAGCTCCTAAATATGTGGTTGCAATTTGTGTATGTGACAGGTGTTGTTTGGCCTCACATGGAATTTAAGCAACCCTAGATATTCCTGGCAATAAGTGCATCCAATCCCTCCTGATGATGGGCACTGGCAAAAACACTGTGACAAGGGTGATGGCAAACCATGAGACTGTAGTTACCTGTCATTGGTTTGTGCCTATCCAGTACATACTGCACAACTCTGCAATTACCCACTGTTAGGTGAAATGGATAAGACAGCAATCTTTTAATGTGAGCTACCATAACTATGGGATGTACCCATGGTGAAAGTAAAGGAGTGGCAGTCTCAATAATGGCATCAGCCCAGTAAGTAGAGGCGCTGCAGGCAGCTATGTTCCTGTCTAGCATGCTAATGAGGTGGGCCATGTACTGAAATCCCCATGTATCTCACCACACAGGCTGTGTAGTATACTCACCATACTACAGTTCCATTAAGGCATCATGTAGTGACCTGCACCCTGCCATCAGCCTATGCTTAACTTTTCTCAGCAAGGTTTGGCCATCATGTGCTCAGCATAGTTACATTGGCACAGTACCAATTAACATTTGTTTTTGTCCCACCTGACATTGTCCACTATCTACCACATATAATGTAATAACACTGATAGAATGCATTGTAATACAGTCCACTCTGACAGTGTTCCATAACAGAGGTAGTAGTAGACTACATCCAGCCCCACAGCCACTAGCTAGTTTATATAATACTGCTTGCACCTCATTTCTAGTCCTGGGTATCCATCATTGCATCTCACCCTGTACTCCTCATACAGCTGTCTGCAGGTGGCTATAGAGGCCATCCTGGAATATTACAGTAGTTTTAAGCATCAATTACTGCACATGCATATGGCCAGTATCCACAACCACATTACAAGTTACATATTTCTGTAATCTGTAAAGCACTCTGGTAATAAACTGCACAGCTCAGCCAGAAACCTTCCTTTACTCCACCAAATCAGCAGGTGGATGAGGAGGAACATCCCTCCAACAGCAAGAAAGCAATAGTGATGTAAAACACATTTTCTCCCCACATGGTCCTGTGCAGACTTATCACAGCAGCTGTATACTTTTTCAGTCTCTTTGGAGCCAATTCTGATGTATCCAGTAGCATTTTTTTTTGTTCTACAACAAACCAGTTTCATGCAATGAGAAATGAAATGGCTGCCTCTGTTTTTTACACAGTTTGGGCCTCATGGCATGGCAATTAAACAGAAAGACAGTTAAAGGTGAAAAATTCTGAATCTCACATTTTACACACTGAATACTAGGACTAGAGCTATACAAGGAGGCTTGTACCTTACCTTGAACATGCACAGATGTCCATGAGGTACATTGCTCATGCATGAGTGGATCAGTAACCTTTGTGGAAATTGCTGCTTATTAAACTATCTCTCAGCAACTAGAAGAATAATTGACAAATTGTAGACAGGGATTTGAGTTTTAATGGCAACAATAATTCAGCTGAACATGTTCTGACCTCTGAAACACTCCCTGGTACAGCATTCATCTATGAACAACTTTATGATGAAATAAGATATTGGGCACTGTCACATTGCCTTGCTGGCCATCAATGCACGTGACATGGTCCATGCAGCATGTATCAGTATGAATTTGCTACCATTTCCTGTAAGTCTGTAACTGTGCAAGTGGCACGGCTTTAAAGGGTGCCTATTATGGAAGGGTTTCCATGTGATGCAGAAAAAAATATATTTCTGTTTCCTGCATATGTACTAGCATTAGAGATGAGGGTATCCAGTACAAGGTGGTTGCCTGGCACTGCCTTGTCAGGGTAAACAATGATGTTGTGGTCATCATCCACACTGGTGAGTAGTACAGGCATCACTACAGCAACCCGAAGAGCTGCCGCTATGACTTCCTTAGCCAATGGGAAGAAGCTACTAGGGAAAGTGCACTAGAGTTTTACAGTAAGTAGCCATGACAGATGGTTACATGTGACATATAGACATTTTCCCATTTCTTTTGTGTTTATCAGTTTCTGGAGAGATTATGGAGAATCATGTAATCTGCAAAAGCTGTCTGGAAAGACTCTTCAGGTGCCAGGATATATGTATACAGGTGGTATTATAGCTGCATATATTTTAAATATTTGCTATATTGCCTATTTTTGCAGTGATGTCATATAGTGTATGAATTTGCATATTCCTGTTATATTCTTAATGAAACACAGACCATGGTCATTCTAGCTGAAGTGTTCTACCACCCACTTAACCTTTGGAGGTGCCACATCTGTCAATGCAATGATGACTAAGCTTGATGGTAGCTTTTCCACCAACATAACAGGTGTCATCTATTACTTCACACCTGGGAGTCTGCCTCTCTACCTTGAAATGTCCTTAGCCAAACCCCTGCCATTCATACATAGTGTATAGGTCTGCCTGCCCAGCATTATTCTTCCACTATCCATTCCAAACATGCAGCCAGTGTTAGTTGTAGATGGCATACCATTAGCACAGCTCAGACAGGCTGCTGTATGGGGTTTACTGGTGGTGATCCTAGTTTATGTTACATCACTGCCACCTATTGTCTGTGGCTCATGTTTATGACATTTTTCTCCAGTGGATGCGTCCCCTTGGGAGGATCACCATGTTGCTATACAGGGCACTGTCATACAGGCCAAGTATGCCGCCTGCTTATATCTCCCTTAGACACAATCCATGGCAGTGGAGGTTTTTCATTCCAGCTTCCATGGTCCTTGTAGTCATTCTTGACAATGCATGCAGTGCTTATATTATACTCGCATGGGGACTAGTTAGGTGGCATGTCATCATTAAGCAACTTTATGTTCATAGGTTCATACATACTTACTAGGGTATTGATCTGTGAGGATCTTAAGAAGCCTAGACTTACATTTGTGCTGTAGTTTTTACACTTATATTTCAGTACAAATAACCCAGAGGTTTGCAGAACAAAGATATGTTGTAACATTTATTTGGGCACCTAAGTGCTACATAAAAGATATGCAAGTGTTATTATATACATATATACACAGATGTTTCAGTCACAGGCAATAATACCCTTCTAGACTGCCAACATACCAAAAGAGTTATTCCCATAATAAGTGTCCAAGGTGTTCTTAAAAATATCTTAACAAGTGTTTGCTTTAGCATATATGGGAGTTTCTCTCAGAGAACCAGTTAATGCATCTCTCATTCCTGTATAATCTGCATAGGTTGTCTGATGATTCTCTGCTACTCTTGGCTAACCCCAAACATTCCCAGAGATAGTAGTTTTTAAATGCCCTATATAGCTGAATAATGTCTCTTCTTAAATGTTTATATGAGATACTTTACAAGTTCAAATATTTTAATTTTTCTTCATAATATCTTAAATTTTCACAACCATGGACATCCTTGGTATAGTTCCTCTGTTTTATTTCTAATTTACTAATGCTTGTTTTCTTATAAGGTTTCTAAATTATCATTATTACTGTTCCATACTGTAGATTGGGTCTAATGTAATTTACAGTGTTTTCATCATTTCTGATTTCCACAACTTTATAATTATTTTATATAGTCTATAGTTTTTTAACTGTCATTAACCATGTACCCAGCTCCTTTAATGAATATACAGTTTCAATCACTGTATACTGTATTAAATATTCACCCTTTAATCTGTCTCCCAAATCTCATATGCTTAGTTTTCAATGTATTTCAAAGCTTATTATTTTCCTGTCTATTGTGCCTACGTGGTCAATTTATTCAAGTTATTTTGCATACATGCCCTGCCTGTAACAGATGTAATCATTTATCCATTTTCAAGTCATCTGAATATAGACTATAGAGTACAAAGATGATAAACTGTTAGATACAGCCCAAACTAGTAAGGTTCTAGGACAAAGACCAATGGGACACCCTGACTCTAACTTAGAATTTCACCTGTCCAATTGCTGAATTATACCTGCCATATCCTATTTGTAAGGCATGCAGTTATTAATCTTATCAAGATTGCGCCAGTACCTAACTGCTCTAATTTGTTCATCATTGTTTGTGTATAAACCTATCAAAAGCTGAATGTAAATAAATGACATCAAAGAACATTTATTGTGTATAGCTATTATTATATTATTATAGTACATCATATTACAGGTGTTTACATTTCATTTTTTAACATCTGCATGTGTTATATATGCTGATAATATGGTTCACGTCCCAGTCTTTCCAATTCTTAAAATAATTTATTCAGATATGACTCTGTCATTGTCCATGTTGGTGTGAATGACCTGAGCTGTACCTCCCTGGACTACATGAAAAGAGACATGGAAGAGCTCTCTGATCAGGTAGCCCAGGCTGGTATGACCCTGACCCTGAGTAGCATCCTGCCCTCACCAAGAATGATACCACGGTATAAAGAAAAAAACTGCAATTTCAACAATTGGCTACATTTCTGGTGTTATTCAAAGGGGATCCAGTAACATGCTCAATAAGCCATGCTGCTTCGCTAGAGACGGCTTGCACCTGTCACCCTTAGGCTTTTGAATACTGGCCAAGGCTCTTGCCACCACCATAGTGCCTTTTTTAGGCAAGGCTCAAAATACAAACTCACCGCTGTAAATAGCACAAGTAACAAAAAATGGAGGGTAATGCTACTCAATGCCAGAAGTCTAAACCTCAAAATGCATGCACTCAAGGCACTCCTCAGTATGGAGAAAATCGATATATGTGCAGTAACAGAAACCTGGTTTAAGGCTCCAGAGAGCACCCCAGCACTACCAGGCTACAACTCATACCATGCATTTTGGCCACAGAACCCAAACCGAAATACAAAACGCGGGGGCGTATCCATATTCATCAAGGATACCCACACCTCCAGGTTAGTGGCACAGCACGATGCTTCAGAGATCATCCGCGTGCAACTAATAATGGGCAAAACTGCAATTCAAATTGCAGCTTGCTACAGATCACCCACCATGTCCCAGGACCTCCATTCCATGTTTCTGGAAGCACTGGGAAGGTCCTACCAAACACCCTAATATTGGGTGATTTCAATTACCCAAACATTAACTGGGAGAGCTACTTAAGTACTAACTCCCTTGCCCAACATTTCCTAGAATTTATAAACTCAAACGCTCTGGTTCAACTGGTCAACACTCCCACCAGAGGTGACAACATATTGGACCTGGTCATCACCAACACAGGCAACCGGTGTTCCACACCAGAAGTCAACCCCTCGCTGGTTAGATCTGACCATAAACAAATCACTTTGGATATCCACATTCTGCCCCCACCCCCAGACAAGGAAACCACAGTGAAAAACGTTTCAAAAGAAAACTTCACTTTACTTAAGACAGAGGTGTAAAGTTTCAAAGCCTTCATGCTGAAGGATAACGCTGTCCAAGCTGCAAAATCCTTTACTAATGCATTTTACGTGCACCTACAAGAGTGCATGGATTGTGCCATCCCAAACAAAACCAAGACTCACTCCTCCAAGAAAAGGAAACCAGTCTGGTGGACTCCTGCCATAAACAAACTGTACAACAGAAGGAGGAAACTATCACAGAAAAGAGTAAAATCCCAAGAAGGGAAGACATCCCTGATCAGTATCAGCAAGAAGCTATGATCCCTCATAAAATCATCCAAGGCAAGCTTCAAAAGAAAAATTGCCAAGGACTCCAAAGATAACCACAAGGCATTCTTTATCTATGTCAAGAATATGAGTGGCAATGCTCAGATCTGCTTGGAGTTAGTGCAGAATGGCACAAAATACACTGAACCGACCGATATCACCAACATCCTGGCAGACAGGTTCAGTGCAAACTTCACCCCCCTCCCCTCACCCCCAAAAGGGCCCATAACCATACCAGAAGAATGTAGAGTCCCTGAAATCACAGACACTCAGGTTAAAACAGCCCTCTCCAAAGCCAAAAACACAGCATCAATGGGACTGGATGGTGACCCAGGCTGCATCCTATATGAGCTCAAAGACGAACTAACCCCTCACCTAAACACACTGTTCAAACTCTGCCTCTCCACAGGCTACGTACCCATAGACTGGTGCACAGCAACGGTTATTCTGCTCCACAAAGGGGGAGCCACAACAGACCCGGGGAACTATCGCCCTATAAGCTTGACTAGCTTGATCTGCAAGGCTATGTAGTGCATCATCATGGAACTCATTAACAGAGACATTGGGAACCTCAAAACACTGAACCTTACCCAGTTCAGCTTTGTTAAGGGCAGCTTATGCCTCCTAAACTTGGTGGACTTCTTTGAGACAGTTAGCAAGGCTATAGATGAGGGAAAGGTGGTACACACAGCCTACCTATACCTCGCAAAGGCCTTCGATACCATTCTCCATTCTGGTATTACAGACAAGCTCACCAGCCTGAACATAAACCCCTACATCACAAGATGGGTTGCCAACTGGCTCATGGACAAAACCCACATGGTGAGAGTTAGCTAGGTCCAACTCTAAATTGGTTACAAGTGGCATTCTCCAGGGCTCAGTCCTAGGACCCCTCCTGTTCAGCATATACTTTTCAGAGGTACAGGCAAGCACAGGAGGACTATGGCTGACCATGTTCGCAGATGACTGCAAACTAGGGGCTATAATTGACTCTCCAGCTGACACAAACATCCTCCAAAAGGTACCTGGTGTCGAAATCATGGCCTCATGCTAAATGCCAAAAAGTGCATAGTCATCCCTTTTGGAAAAAACAAAGTACCCACAAACTACCACATAGGTGGTAGTCCCCTAAATATGGAAGATGTAATAAGGGATCTGGGGACCCAAGTAGATAGTAATCTCACCTTTGATAATCACATTGCGAAAGTGGTTAGAAAATCCTTCTATGTGGCCCACCTAATCACAAAAGGGTTCGCATCCAGATCAAAAGAGGTCATTGTGCCCCTCTACTCATCACTCATCAGACTCATCATAGAGTACACTGCCCATTTGGGATGTACCTTACAAGACACCTGCAACAGTTGGAAAGATCATAGAAGTACCTCACCAAGAGGATCACTGGCCTCAAACAGTTGCCCTATGCAGCTCAACTGAAAAACTCCAGCTGTACTCGGTTGCATGCTGCCTATTCAGAGGTGATCTCTTCCTGACATACAAGGCCATGTCCAACCCAGAATTGATGGACATGCTCCACCTAAAGAAAACCTTATCCCCTTGAGTCACATGCTCTAGGGATCTAAACCTCACCACAACAATAAGTAGGATGTGCTGGAGGGATAGACTCCTGTCCCAGAGACTTCCCATGCTTTGGAACAAGATTCCAATCTACATTAGGCAGAGCTCCTCGCTAACACTCTTCAAAAGAAACCTTGACGAATGGATGGGAAACAGAAAGGTTACCTCGGGGATCACTTCAGTGGCTCTGCTGGATAGAGGCACAGGGAACTAATCTAAGGGGGTGGTGAAAGTCAACACACTCTGGCTAGGCTTATAAATGCCTTTGGGCAGATAGTCTAGTACCTACCTATGAACAAAATAACATCTTCCATTATTCTTTCACAACAGAAAGTAAACTTAGAAGGTTATATGACTCTTGATTTGTCCTATTCCATTGTCCCCAAAAGATGAGTTTAACAAATGCATGTCTCCTGTCTTAAGAAATCTCCCCATAGCTAGATAATCTAACGATTAACATTATTAATGGTACTCTGACTTCTTTCATTATTTCTAACTGCATTAACCCCCACCCCGTGCATTATTTGGGTCTAGTTTACATAATTCATTTAAAATATAATCTAATTTAATTTCAATAGACAAAGTTACCTGAATGTTACAGGTACCATTTATCATCCATTTTGTGTAGCCAAACTGCTTTGCATAAGATTTCTTTAATCTGTTGTGTTTGTGAATACATTTTATAAAGTATACAAAATGTAATGACTTGTGTATCTTTACTTCTACCACATCTTTAATCACTCAATATCTTTATATACATTTTCTTAAAATTTTGCTGATCTTCCTTTAGCACTTTCCCTGGGATTCAATAAACTCCGTGTAAGCTTCATGCAAAGCCTGCACAGAGTTTACATGTGTGCATGTGTGCATGGTGGTGCATGGAGAGCAGCAGTGTAAAATGCATATTCATGCCATGCACCGTGTTTCAGAAAGGTTTCATGGCCAGAAAATTGTGTAAGCGGACATAGATAGCACTCCTTTTTACATCAGAGCAATGATGGCCTGTGGTTTTGTGCAGAATTACTAGATCCTTACAGATTGCTGTCAGTGCAAGACATCTGGACAAAGGCCAACATAATGGTGGGACAATGACCCAGAAAAAGGGACATATTTGCCCTATAGAAATTTACTAGAATAACCAGGGGTTTGAGTTAAGATACATGTTCTGAAAGATTTGAAGTGTGAAACTCAAATGTATGTAATACAGAGTCACATCAGTCCTGAGATTATCCCAGTGATATGGCAGAAAGCCACAAATTCGATAAAGAACACATCTGGACATTCTGTGAAAAGCTGGACAGTTGAGACATATGAATGCTAAGTATATAGTCTAATTACAGTGCAGTAAAGTGTGTCTACAGTGCAGAGTATAGTGATATCTCATTACTGGCATTCTGTACTGAAGCTTTGTAAATGTGTAGCAGTACAAGGACTGCCATGTAAAATAAACACTCAAGGGAAGTGTGTGTATTGAATAGGGACACACAAATGAACTGTAGGAATGAACACAGGGAAAGAGGATAGGTGAAACAACCTAATGTACAGCAGATGAGGGCATGTCAGTGGAAGATGATTGTAGTAGCAACACCAACCACATATCAATATGGTATGGTAGGGATTTACAGTGAAAATGTGTATTATGTGACTGTCACACAAGGTGACATAACAATGGGGAGGATATCTGTGTGAGATAAGCATCCTTACAAGAATAATGCAGAGGATGTGTATCCGGAATCTGACATACAATTGAGGTAGAGTGCATATTGTGAAGCTGTGCAAACTGATTTGCCTTAATATGAGTGTAATCTCAGCAGAGGTCTCTTCAGTAAGGGAGACACAGGTAAAGGCTCATGGACAACATTAAAAGAAAGAAGCACAATCATGGATAATATCAAAATAATACCACCAGTAATCCCATGCCTCTGACAATTACATATGTAATTTAGAGTGATCAGAGATGCACAAACACACATGTACAACTATTATGATGCATCCACACTCTATGTGAGTAGTCATACATACTGTCCTGGCACTGTAACATCTGCTGGAGGTGTTAGGTGGGATGCTGCTTTACCTGTTATGTGACATTATAATCAGTACTGGTGTGCATGGCATATCTATATATATGTATGTATATGTGTGTTTGTGTATATATATATATATATATATATATATATATATATGTGTGTGTGTGTGTGTGTGTGTTTGTGTGTGTATATGGGTCTAGGACTTACTGAATCGCTAATGGGCAGGCATAGTTACAATAAAATGCTTTTTACCGAAGCAGCATTTTCGCGTAAGTATGCCTGCTCTGCCAGTCTTACTACGATGTGGATAAGGAAAAATTCCCTTTTCCCCACTGTAGTGCGATCTCGGAGTGAGAATATTAAAGTAGGGGGTGTGGGGGGTGCAGTGGGACTTGCCCCCCTGCGTAAAAGTAGATTTAATGTTTTTTTTTTTTTTAACACACTTTAGCGAAAGCGATTTTTCAGTGAAAGCGCTTTTGTTAAAGTGTGTTCAGTGATAGTGGATTCGGACTGTTAAAGTTTTGTTCAACAGTCCTAGATCCATGTATGTATGTATATATATATATATATATATATATATATATATATATTTTTTTTTTTTGTATACTGCACAATCCATACGGTCACAAATTTTATCTATGCCATTAATATTGTCAAACAGCTATGTATGTACTATGTGCATCACCAGAACAGGTAACACACATGCATCTGGTGTAACAACTTGATGAGGGTTCTGGACCATTAGACAGTCATGTTTATGCCACAAAAAGAATGCCTGGGTATGGCCAATAAGCTGTGTGGCAGCTTACTTTGACAAGGTGGTGCACTTCAGTTACACATCAGTGGAAGATGTGTAGGGACGTACATAGAGAAGGATGCATTGTACTCGGTTATTGGTATGACAAAGGCTGGAAACTATGAAGGTATTATGGCCTCTGATGTGGATGTCCTTCGCATACTCAGTACTTGTGTTACAGCCAAGGGAGTAGTCAGCATTGTGACCACATGCTGGTGGATGTTCCACTTATCATCTACCCCAAGACACAGATCACATACCTACTGGTCTGATTGTAGGGTGTGATATCCACATTATACTTGGGCTGTGTGTTTGTTTTCCTGACATAACAAATCCCCCCACGTTTTCTCGTCATTGCAGGTGTTGTCATGCCTGTGGCAGCAGTCTTTGTTATGTGTTGATACTTTCTGTATTATACTAATGTCACAGCTGGAATCAATGATTGCCCACAATCTGTAGTCCTTCAGGCAGATGTTTGGACACAGGATGTGTATGTTATCTGTGATGTCCATCACTTAAATAATGGACAGGAAAGGGTCTAGCAGACAGCCCTGGTGCACATACCTGATCATTGGACCTGACATATAGGTCACTTCACACCTTTCAACATAGTGAGATGCCGTGTATGTATTATACTGGTCAGTGTTGATTGAATACCTCAGTATAGATTTCTTTCAAATGCCTTGCCCTGGTCAAGTTCCACAGGATGATAGTTTTGTCATCATTCATGCCCTTGATGACCTCTTTGAGGACATCTATCAGATGTAACAGACATGATGTAGCATTAACAACTCACACAGGTCTGTTGCACACAGCTGCAATACTACTGTTGTCCATTAAGAAAAGGTCCATGATGACATGTTAGTTTACCTCACAGTTGAGGAGAGTCAGCATGTGTCTATACATGCATACATCAGATGCTGACCCCCCCCCAAACTCAGATGGCTGCATGTTGATGTACAACCTTCTATGGAAACATAGGCTGTTGAAGATGTGTTGAAGAGTGTGTTCAGTTGTATCAGGAAGATGTATGTGGTTAGTCATGCCACAGTCCATTGATTCTGTATGAACAGACTGGATGAAGGTAAGACAGTGCATACTGCTTATCTTGATCTGGCCTAGGGTTGTGACACAAGCCCCCACACAGGAATCATTGAGAAACTCTCCCAGCTGGGGATTAACCCGTATGTCACTACATGGGTAACCAATTGGCTCACCAACAGAACACATACTGTGAACATTGGGGAATCAATCTGCACCAGTAGAGCTGTCACCATTGGCATACCCCAGGGATCTGTGCTTCACCCTTTACTGTTTGAAATATATTTCTCGACAGTTCAGGCTAAACTATATGGCTTTTGGCTTACCATGTTTGCTGACTCTTGCATTTTGGGTACAATCATTGAGTGCATTAATGATGATATACTACAGGATGAACTAACATAGACAAATGACTAGTGACAAAGCCACACAATCTACAAATAAATGCAGAAATTTCTTTATTTTGTCCTTCTGAAAAGTGGAATTCCTTGCTGATTACAGCATTGCCAACAGTCCTGCTATGCTGAAGCCCAGAGATGCAAGCACTGGGAACACATATAGAATGTTGACCACCAAGTATCCACACTGGTATTGAAAGCCTATTTTGAGCACATCATAAGTCATGCCATCATATTCAGATCTTAGGATTGCATAACATCTCTGTATTCAATCCTCATCAGAACACTAATAGAGTATAATGCTCTCTTTTGCATGTACTTCAGCAGACACATGCAGCAGCTGGAGAGACCACAGGGGTTTCTTATCAAGAAAACACAAGGCCTATAAACCATGCCATCATGTATATGGATAGACTGAAAGCCTATATCATATAGGATGAGGTGACTTCCGCTTGGCCTCCAGACCAGTCTCTGACCCTGTCCTGGTGTGAATAGTGCATATGCACAACTCAGATATAACTGATGACATCATCAGTGTATGTTGAGGAGAATATGTCAATAAAAGTGTCACACATGCCTGTGTAAACGGCTCTCTGTAATGTCAAGCAAAAGCACACACACACACACACACACACACACACACACACACACACACACACACACACACACACACACTTGACTGCAGTAAGAACAGAACCCCTACCTATCTGAGTACACAGATTACAGAACTCAATACTTTACCCAATCACCATGGTACAAGTCTAAATTTTACAAGACTGCAGGACAATTTATAGTGGATGACTTCAGCAGGCCATGTTTCAGACAAGTTGTTGGTAGGGCTGCATGAAATGGAGTTGTAGGTATATGAAAGTATCAAAAGGCTGTCTCTCTATGGCATTGGAGAAGTAACTGTAGGATACACACTTCTGCTTTTCTGTTTGGACACACACACACACACACACACACACACACACACACACACACACACACACACACACACACACAGACACACGCACACACGCACACACACACACACACACACACACACACACACACACACACACACACACACACACACACACACACACACACACACACACAAACACTTGATTGCAGTGAGCACAGAACCTCTACGTATCTAAATGCACAGTTTAAAGAACTCAATAATTTACACAAGCACCATGGCACAATTCTGACTTTTACAAGACTGTAGGTCACCTTATAGTTGATGATATAAGCAGGCCATGCTGGAGGGAAGATACTGGGAGGCCTGGATAAAATGGATGCATAGGTGTGTGTGCGAGTATCAAAATACTGTGAATCCATAGCAATGGAGCAGTAACTGTAGGATACACACACACACACACACACACACACACACACACACACACACACTTGAGTGCAGAAGACAGAATCCCTACCTATCTAAGTACATAGACTATAGAACTCCTTATTTTATGGAAGCGCCATGGCACAAGTCTGAGTTTTACAAGACTGCAGTTCAACTTATAGTGGATGACATTAGCAGGCCATGTTGGAGTGAAGATGTTAGAAGGCCTACATAAGATCATAGCTTCATAGGTTCATAAGAGGTCACTAGCTAATGGCTGTAGGGCATTTACAAGCTTAGCCATGTAAAATCACAAGTATCCTTACTGAGCATAGTTAGATGGCCATTGTTAGCAGAGGGATTTTGTGATCAGCACCAACTGGCCCTGTCCATGATGGACACAGGTGCCACCCCAGGGGTGAATTTACAATCAGCCATCCAGTTGTCAAGGTTGCACTTGAATAGGGTCATTGAGAAGCACTGCTTCACATGCAGAGGGAGCCTATTACAGAGGAGTTTTAACCATTGTAAGATATATCTGTCTCCCCAACATGTTGTGTTTCTGTCACAGGCTAGGTTGAGATCACGGGAGCAAGTTATTCATGTCCCATTTGATTTGCAGATGTTCAGCATTTCCAGTAGAGCAGAGTCTGAGACTGCTTTGTAGGCCATGCATAGGTCACCTCTCAGAAGCCTACATGATACTGAGTACAGTGACAGGTCATCCACTATTTCTATGTATGTCATATTTCGGATGCCCTGGATTCTCCTGGTCACAAACCTCTGTGATTTCTTCAGTTGCTGTGGGTATATGGTGAAGTACAGACAGAAGTGAGCATTGTACTTAATTAGTGGTCTGATAAGGATAGAGTACAGAAGAGCTATGACCTTCCTGATCTTGGGTGTGATAGTCTTATTTATGAGGTACGCAACATAGAATGTGTGTATTACCACTATAGACACATAGTGATTGAAGTGTATATTGCTATCAACATGTTTTCCCAAGTTTTGCAACACTGTGTTTGAGCTTAGAAGGGTGCTAAGTATATCATAATTAGCTGGGGTATTTCACTGCCAAATGAGACATATTTTGCTTTAAGGTTCAGTGCATGAGTTTTGCTCCAGTCATTTTTCTATGTCATCCCCTTCTGTAATATGTCAACATCATTGGGGGCTCTATATGATTGTGTCCAGTTGACAGTTATCTGCAAACTTGGAAACCATAAACCATCTACCTTTGCATGGTCTTCTGAGAAATAATTTCCAAACAGGTGAGGGCCCAGCACAGATTCTTGTAGCATTTCACTGGTAAGTGGGCTAGTGGTTGAGGTGCAGTCACCAACTTTGACAGTGTGTGTTCTGTTGGTGAACCAGTTTGCTATCCATCTAGTAATGTATGGGTTAATTCCCAGATGGGAGATTTTCTGTATGATGCCTGAATGGAGGACAGTTTCAAAGGCCTTGGATAACTCCTGTCATCCCTCATCCAGGTCTTTAGGGTCAGTATCAAAGAAGTCAACTAGGTTTAATAAGCAAGATCTACCCTTAACAAAAACATAATGGGTCAGATCAAGTGTGTTGAAGGTCACCTGTGTCTCTGTGGATAAGGTCCATGCTAATTCCTTCCCTAGCCTTGCATATAAGGCTTTTTAGGCTTATGTGTCAATAGTTCTAGTTCTGCATGTTGCCAGATTGATGTGCACTGCATATTACACAACATTTGATATTCATTTCTGTAGTATAGGTGATATATGTGTGGAAAAAGTACTGCGACACTGGGGTTGCAGTGCTTTGGGGGAAGAAACATATGGCTTTATTGTAAATATGTGAAAGCCATATAGAAAGGGCCTTCAGTGTGTTATGTTGTTATGTAATTTCATGTCATAGACAGGAAATGGACAATAAACAGCAGTAATGCATAATAATATTTACTTTTCTATACCTCAGAGATTAGCAGGTTTACACAACAGTTGGCAAAGTGTTCGCGCATGCAAGATACGCATTTCCAATACTATCCATGTTTGCATGTAGTTAAGCAGTGCGCAAATGCGAGCCACATTCCTAAAGTCTGAGAGTTAGTACTGAGTCTATGAAGCACACCTGCTAATTAACTGACTCTATGACAGCAGGTGTAAATGCATTGACACATTTCTTTTTGAGATGGGATGATACTGGTTTCAAATCCAGGTCTGCTTTTAAATACTTTTAAATAAACAGTGATACTGTAATGATATGAGTTCTTTATAGTACATGTATTGCTGTTTGTTGGCATAACACAGTTTAAGTGGCATTGCACAGGGGTAACCACAGTATTTTGCCACTGGCCACTGTCACTGTGCATTGGTTTGTGATGCGCATCTTGCACAAACATAGAACCAAAAAATGAAGGAATCCATTGCTTTTTCTGATACTTGTGTGCGTTGCGTGTGATTCTAATTTTTTGTCCAGATTAAAGGTGTTGAAATGGGGTAGATAGAAAAGTGGTGAAATGGGGAGCAAGCAGGAGGAAGACCAAAGGGAAAGCAGTCAGGAATGTGCAGGGGGGAGGTAGGAAAGAACAATAGCTATCCATTTCTTTAACAATGTAAACTGAAAATATGTGCAGAATGTTATCTGAATTTGGAATGTCATCACCACAAAGAGGGGAACAACACATTCATGTTATATAGCCAATTGGGTCAAAGCAAGTATCCAAAGAAGATATATGCAAAATGGAGAGCTATGTTTGGGACGTTTTTTTTTTTTTTTTTTTTTTGTGGGACAGGTGCTCATTTTCTTTTTTTCATTTCAAAGAGTGAGGAATGTTAGGGGAGGGCCATAGGTATGCCTGGATAAGGTAAGTTGAGTAGGTGAGGAAGCAGTTGCAAACATACAAGACAAACAAGACAGGATACAGGGACAGTGATGGACATTAAAGGTTGAGGGACACCATGATTGTGGTGAAGGAAGGGGCAATGCAGGCTCAAGCCCATTAAGTTTGGAGACAATGAGAATTGAGTTCTCACCCACTGGACATTCATCACTGTCACCATAGTCTGTAAGTGGTTAAAATGTTTGAAATCTCCTCCTATGGACCATGAGGGAGTACAGCTTCCCCAGCTGGCATAGTTGTGCAACAATGGTGTGGCACATGACTCTGTGCACCATTCCTGGTAACTAGCTTCAAGTGATGAAATCACTGCCTCTGCCACTCTTCCCAGAGGGTACCACTGCACCAGCTTCTCCGGCAGTACTACCTGAGGGCACAGGTAGTGCAGGACCAGCAGAGGCATTGCTGAGGTTGGTTCCCAGCTGTGGTGGGCATCTGTACTAGAGTTGGTGGAGTGGGGGCAGGCTGATTCACTAGGGCTGGCCTACCTTACTGTGTTGTGTAGTATTTAGTGATGGGGTACACATGGATGACATGGAGAGATTCTGACGACACATAATAAAAAATAAAAGAGAGATGTGGGTAGGGATGAGAGAAAAAAATACATAAAATTAGTACCATCACCCACCATGCCCCAGGATTCCCACTCCTGTTTTCTTGATGTACTTGAAAATATTAAGGTTCAACCAAACACCCAAATAATGGGTGACTTCACCTACCCCACCATTAAGTGGGAAAATTACTCGTGTACCAACTCCTTAGCTCAACGCTTTCTGGAATTCATAAACTCCAATGCCCTAGGTCAACTTATCCACACCCCCACCAGGAGCAACAATATCCTAGACCTAGTCATTACCAACATGAGTGACCGGTGTTCCACACCTGAAGTCAGCTCCTCGTTGGTCCGGTCTGACCATAAGCTTATCACCCTTGATATTCACATCCCGCCCCTGCCCCCCATTAAGGAAACCACAGTAAATAATTTCTCCAAAGCCAACTTCATGCTTCTTAAGACAGAAGTGGCGAACCTCATGACACCCATGCAGATGGACAATACAGTTACAACTGTTGAATCCTACACAAATGCACTCTATAAGCACTTACATGAGTGCATGGATCGTGCTATCCCAAACAGAACCAAGACGCTATCCTCCAAAAAAAGGAAGCCAATCTGGTGGTCCCCTGCCATAAACAAACTGTACAACAGAAGGAAGAAACTGTTGCAAAAGAGAGTAAAATCCCATGAGTGGAGGAGCTCCCTGGTCAGCCTCAGTAAGAAGCTGAGATCCCTTATAAGATCCTCCAAAGCTAGCTACAAAAACAAAATCGTCACTAAATCCAAGGACAACCACAAAGCATTCTATAGCTATGTCAAGAATCTAGATGGCAACACCCAGATCTGCTCTGAGTTACAGCACAAAGGCATGAAAATTACAGAACCAACTTATATTGCCAACATCCTGGCAGATCGGTTCAGTGCTAACTTTACCCCCCTCCCACCCCCTAAAGGGCCCATATCTATACAGGAAGAATGGTGAGTCCCTGTAATCACAACTACGCAGGTAAAAGCTGCACTCTCTAAAACCAAAAACACAGCATCCATGGGACCGGATAACATCCCAGGCTGTGTTTTACATCAACTACAGAACGAACTGGCTCCCTACTTAAGCACCATGTTCAATAATAGCCTCGCATCAGGCTTTGTGCCCATTGAATGGTGCACAGCAACAGTTATCCCACTGCACAAAGGGGGAGCCAACACTAATCCCGGGAACTATTGACCTATTAGCCTGATGAGCCTGGTCTGCAAGGCCATGGAACATGTCATCATGGAACTCATAAACAAAGACATTGGTAACCTCCAAACTCTGGATCACACCCAGTTCGGGTTCGTGAAAGGCAGATCATGCCTCTTGAACCTGATCGACTTCTTTGAGGCAGTCAGCAAAGCTGTGGATGAGGGTAAGGTGGTTCACACAGCTTATCTTGACCTCACCAAGGCTTTCAACACCATCCCCCATTCTGGAATTATAGCTAAACTCACTAAACTAGGTATAAATCCCTACATCACAAGATGGGTTGCCAACTGGCTCACTAACAGAATGCACACTGTAAAAGTTGCAGACTCCAAATCTGACCTCAAAGCAGTGACAAGTGGAATACCACAGGGTTCCGTCCTGGGACTTCTCCTATTTGGTATCTACTTCTCTGAAGTACAGGCTAACACAGAAGGCCTCTGGCTAATGAAGTTCGCAGATGACTGCAAACTAGGAGTCATAGTCAAGTCCTCAAATGATGTGGACATCCTACAGAAGGGCCTCACTGAGACTGATGCCTGGTGACAGAGCCATGGCTTAAAGCTCAATGCCAAAAAGTGCAGTGTCATCCCCTTTGGTAAAAACTCTGTACCCATGAACTCCACATAGGCAGCAATCTACTTAATACTGAGTGCATGATAAGAGACCTTGGGACCCAGGTGGACAGTAGTCTCTCCTTTGATAGTCACTTCGCTACAGTAGTCAGGAAGTCCTTCTGTGTGGCACACCTCATCATAAAAGGGTTCTCATCCAGGAAAAAAGACGTAATTGTTCCCCTCTACTTGCCACTCATTAGACCCATTATAGAGTACAACTCCCCTTTTGGAATGTACCACACAAGACATCTACAACAGCTGGAAAGGCCACAGAAGTACATCACAAAGAGGATTACTGGCCTCAAATAAATGTCCTACACTGACTGCCTCAAAAACTCCAGCGTATTGCCTACTCTGAGGTGATCCCTGCCTAACATATAAAGCTATGTCAAACCCAGAGCTGTTGGACATGTTACAACCTAAAGAAATCCCAATACCTCCGACCTACATGCTCTAGTGACCTAAACCTTGTCATCACAATAAACAGGACATGCTAGAGGGATAGATTCCTATCCCAGAGACATCCTATACTCTGGAACAAGCTACCCATCTATGTCAAGCAAAGTTTTTCATTAACCCTCTTCAAGAATAATCTTGATAAGTGGATGGGAAATAGGAAATACACCCTGGGGATCACTTCTGTGTCTCTGCTGGACAGTGGCACAGGAAAATAACTTTCTTGGGTGGTGTAAGCTATGGTACCTTGCTGGCTAGACTTAGATAGGCCCTTGGGCTGATAGCCTAGTACCTACCTATGAACCTATCACAACTTATTTTGTATAGAGTGATTGAAACAAATGTTCTCCTTGAGCTAACAAGGGCATTGTAGTTTATTTTGTATAGAGTGTTTGTTTGTTACAAGTGTAATCCCTGAGTTAACAGGGGCACTGAATTTAATAGTGGTACTCCATACTTTGTATTACTAATCTGCCTCCCATTTCTCTTCATCTATCCTTATTTTTACTGTTGTCTCTCCCTCTGCCTCCTATTCTACTCTTTCTTCAGCTACATTAGAGGTTGCTCCCTCCTCCTGACTCTCTTCCCACTTTTACTCTTTGTATTTCTCTATCCTTGACTCACGCTGGTACTATTCCCTCTCACACTGAATGCTCCTTTCTCTATTCCCTATTCTATACACAATCCTCCTCCTACTTTCCTGATGTACTAAGGTTTTTTGTCTCTCCTCTCCTTACAGCTGTAACCACGGGTGTCCCCTGTACTATTCTTACATATAAGGATAGTATTTTGGTCAGGAATCCCTCCGATCATAGTGAGGAAGTCTGAGGATACACTGCTCCCAGGCATAACAATCGCCTCCCAAAGAGAAAAAGGCACAACTCCACTCCCACAGGGACAACTGTGTGTATGTAGCTCTAAGGGCAATATTGTAACAGCATTTTACTATTATCCAGAATCCTACCAGTGTATGTGATAGCAGCCTGCTGCAAGCCCCCTGAGTCCATAGTTATCCCCCGACTTCTCCTAATAACCCCATAAAAGCTTCACAAGTGTTGTGCAGACTCCTAAGTGCTGGGAATCACTCCCCTTATTTGCCACCAGGTGGCAACATTTTACCATAAAAAAGTCCTGCTAAACCCACTTTTATTAGACCTGAAGGCTTACCAAATAAGATTTATCTCTGCCCCAACAGAGTTTTCTACTTAAAAATTCTCTTTTTCTTTTGAAGGAATTAAAATAGTTCTTGAACATACTATTAGTACAGACACCACAAAAGATACAATCCCACTCCCTGGCTTTACCTGTAGCTGTAATCCTGTTCACTGATTGTTTTTCCTGAGCCACCTCACCTCTCGGCTCTTCCCGCTCCGTTCCCCCTCCAGGCTCACTCCGCTCCCCTACCCTACCCCCAAATCCCACCCACCCGCAGTACATCTACATTTATACCTGACCCTGACAACCAATCCAAACTCCACACCAATCAGCACCTTCCTTCAATTACACCCAGCTACACCCAAACCAAACACCCCACCCAATAACCAAACTAAAGAACAAAGATCCAACCACTACCACACCCATCTTACTTCTTATCTGAATATCTCTAGTAGCTACACTAACCATGCAATTCCTACCACTAGTACTAATACTAACTCTCTCCATGCTAACCTACACCACATCCACACCCACTAACATACCATTAAACAATACATACCACACAACACATACTTTCACACACACACACAAACACATACATTTTACAATCTGCTCTACACTATTTAGTGATAGCTCATTATTCTATATATACAAAACACCCGCCACTCAGCCTCTCAGAAAACAAACACTACCTAGAACAAATATAGACCTAGCACATGCTATAAAACTCAAACTATTCTACAAAAAATGTTTACTAATCTCAGGAGACATACACCCCAACCCAGGTCCATGCAACAACATTCTCTCACACAAACAAACATCAGACCTACTTATTATTAACCTAAACTCAAGAAGTATATCTAACAAACTGCATGACCTACACACATTCATAACCCAATACTCCCCAGATTTACTAACTATTACTGAAACCTGGCTAAAACCCTCCACCCAGAATGAAGAAATTCTCCCACCAGGCTATAACATCCTAAGACTAGACAGAGATGCTAAAAAGGGAGGCGGAGTTGCTATTCTATTTAAAAACACACTCAACCTCCAGCCTTTGCAAACCCCACTTCCCAAATTCCAAAATGCTGAAACATTAGGCTCAGTTCTATCTCTAAACAACAAAAAGAGAATTAACATCCTTTGCAGTTATATCCCTCCAGGAAATAACTCAGCAACAATAGAGGAAATCTTACAATGGGCTACAACCAACCTGCCACAAGAAACTATCCTATTAGGAGACCTAAATCTAAACTGGCTATCCTGCAATTTTAGCAGTCCCAGAAACAGTCAACTATTGACTGGACTTTAGTAAACTTCCCTAGTCAAAATTATCACGTGGGCTGCCTACCTGATGCACTCAGCAATCACTGCCCCACTTTCCTTCTTCGTAAAAAGTTAAACATAGCCAAACCCATACTGTATAAGGAAACTAGAGATGAGCACAAGGTAAATCCACAAATTCTCAACAGTATATTACAACAATGTAATTGGCAACCATTACATACTCTGGAACTAGACCAGGCAGTTAAACTTTTCAATAGTACTTTTATGAATGTTCTGAATACAGTATCTCCCATTGGAAAACTTAGAACCAAAGTAAACTATGCCCCTTGGCTGACTAGGACCACAAAAGGTTTACTACAAGCCAGAGATAATGCCTGGAAGATCTGGAAAAATAACAACACTAGCTTAAATAGACAGAACTATCAACAACTTCGTAATCAAGCCAAAAGGCAAACAAAGCTAGATAAACAAAGCTACTTCCTAAATCTCCAAAAGAAACATTCTAAACCCCCCAAATGTTCTAGCATGCTATCAACTCCCTTCTAAAACCCAGTAAAACTACCACCCCAGCTCCCAACACAAATACCACTAATGACAGCTTAGCTTCTCAATTCAACCATCACTTCATAGACTCTATTCTGTCACTATCTACCCAGCTATCTAGCAATAACCCTCTATCCACCCCCACTAAGGACCACAATAACATACCATCATTTACTCTCTCACCTGTACCAACCTCCATATTCAAAAAACTACTCTCAAAACTAAAACATACCACTCTTGCAGCTGATGGCCTACCAACTAATTTCCTAAAACTAGCAGCTGAATCTCTAGCCTACCCTGTCTCAATTCTGATTAACTGCTCCATAAAAGAAGCTTACATCCCTCAACTATGGAAAGTATCACATATTATCTATCCCCTTACACAAAGGTGGCAACTCCTATGAGCTATCAAACTACCGCCCCATTGCTATCCTATCCCCCCTGTCCAAACTCCTTGAAAAATGTATTCATACCCAAGTGATGCATTTCTTAACCTCACATAATCTCCTCTCCTCCACCCAGCATGGCTTCTGCCCAAACCATAGTACAACTACTGCTCTTCTGTCTTTCACTAACCAGGTTAACTATCTTAGAAATAACAACAACTTTGTATCTACCATATTCTTAGATCTCTCAAAGGCATTTGACATGGTCTCACATAACCTACTTCTAGACACACTATCATCAATGTTCTTTGCCCCCTCTGCAACTGCTTGGTTCAAAAACTATCTCTCTGATAGGAAACAATCAGTCAAATGGCAAGGAGTACTATCACCTCTAGTATCTTCCACCATAGGAGTTCCACAAGGCTCAATACTAGGCCCATTACTATTCACTATTTTCACCAACAGGCTAAACACCTCCACACTGCATGCATCACTTATACAGTACGCAGATGACTCCACCTTAATCTTCTCAGCCCCATCCCTAACCACTCTTCAAAACCTTACCCAGGAATCCTTTAACTCCATTGAAAAATGGATTACTGATATCCAACTGATTCTTAACCCCAAGACCAAATTACTCCTATTCACCCCAAACAAATACAGACCCACACCCCATTCTTTCATAATCACTTCCAAAAATGGCACCACAATTTCCCCCTCCCTCCATACAAAACTCCTTGGCATTGAAATAGATAAAGATCTTCACTTCGATGTCCATATCTCTCAAACCATTAAGAAAATACATAAAAAATTAGGAACCCTGTATAAACGCAAACACTTCCTAACAGACCAAGCATGGGTCACCCTAGCCCAAACCCACCTTCTGTCTACCCTAATATATGCATCTCCAATCCTAACCCACATTAGGAAAACAGATATGAACAAACTAGAGTCATGTTACAATAAAATTGCTAAATTCGCCAATAACTCTGCTTTTCGTAGCCATCATTGCCTTGTTCTAAAAGAACTACAGTGGTTAGAACTTCCTCATTTAATTAGTTACCACCAACTAGTCCTCACCTATAACATCCTAAAGAATCCCCACAAGACTCCAGCCCTGAACCAACTACTTAACCAATACTCAGCAAACCGTCCACTCCTCTCATCCAACAAAACCCTTTTGCGTATAACTCAAGCCAACAACACTGCAGGTAAAGCTCTTTTCTCTCATACCATAGCAAAAATGTGGAATAACCTCCTCCAGAATATTTCCTCAGCACTTTCTATCTCACTCTTCAAAAAATCACTCAGATCACACCTCTTGCATTCCTGGCTCTGTCCTTGCATCACATAAATGCTTTCCTGCTCTCATCAAATACTTCCTACCTTCCTCTATATTCTGCTTACTGTCTCTATATTACAGTACTAACTACTCCTCAAAACTGCCATACAGGGCCTTCCTCTGGTCACACTTAAACTTGCTTAGCACAAAATATTGTCTTTTATACTGTTGTATGTGATGTCGCTGATGATTGTATTGTTACAATGAAATCGTGTTCTTCTTGCATGAAATATCTTGTATTGTAAAAATTCCCACTGTACATATAGTTTAATAGGGGAGCTTTTCTCCCCATGACTCCGCTGTAAATAGACCTCGCTCCAGTCGGACTTTCCCGGTCAACAAATGTAAAATAAATAAATAAAAATAAAAACGTGACATACAATGTATTACTCAATTATGCAACTCTTTTATCTGAAGTATTACATCTAAGTATACCTCATAACAGATACACACTATACAAGAAAAAAAGAGATAAAATTAGTACCATCATATGTGACATACAATGCATTAATACAAATATACATCTCCTTTATATGAAGTATTACACCTCCTAACAGATACACACTATACTACAGATTGCTGAAAGTAATCCTTAAAATGTACATATACTACAAATATGCATGTTCCAATTATGCAGATTACAGTTTACAGCAGGGCATTTGTGCCACTGGTATAGACTTTTTAATTTAATGTAAATATTATTGAAAAAAAATAACAGTTTTGTACAGTTGTGAGTTGTGGTAGTTCAACCCACAACCTGTGAATACAGTCTAATATTGGACTCTTACAACTGGTTTGTGCTACAGACTAATGCACGCATACTTGCTTTTACAGTTTGAATATACATGCTCAGTTTGATACAACTCTATAAAATGTCAAAAAAGTTATATTTAACTTTTAATGCTACAATAACACTTCTGTTTTGCTGCATACATACCTCTTGCTTCAGTCAGTCTCTCCAGTCGAGTGACTATTGACCTCATGCTCCCTAGCAGCTGGCAAAAGAACAGAAAACAACAGAAGAGCATTATTCAAACAAATCTTGCCTATATAAGGCTTTCTAAGTCTTACAAGTACTCTTAATTTCATACTAACATAGCTGTGGGATGTCCGCAGTCTCAAATTCCTCCAACCAACGGTTGAGAATATCCCTTTTTCTCCTGTGTAGGTCATCAAAATGATGCCTACATTGCTCACCTGTGCATAGGATACCAGTGGCACTGGATACAACCTGGGCCAAATTATTCCACATCTTGGACTTGTACTTGGAACCAGAATAGCTCCCCTCCAGGAGGCTCTGGCTGTGGTGCTTTACCATGAGTCCAATAAATATCCTGGACTCCTGGCACTCCATCTCTGTGCCCTAAACATGGCACCTTTCTCACTAATGCTAGCCATGTGTACCAGTGGAACTACAGCCAATTCCAGTTATGGCATTTCCTGGTAGTTCACAAACCCAAGCAACTTGTTTGCTTGATGTTAAGCATAGATCAGCAATGCCAAGCAGGGAGGAATTAAAATAATTGCAACTGGAAGGTTAATCTGAAACTTTGCCTTAGTTTGAGGGGTGTCTACTGATGTAGCCGGGAAATACAAAATGGAAATTGGAAGATAAAGCTTAGGTGAGTTAGGTTTGCAGACATGCACTGCTGGCATAAATGTAATGGCTTGACACATTTGTTTTTACCTTTATACACTAAGAAAATTGATTTTAGAGTGTGGGATTCAAACCTAGGCATAAGGGACAAAACATGTTCTTCAGAAGCATTGATTTTCCATCTTTGCCACAGAATAAGTGCTGCTCAGAAATACTGAGGAATCATGCATAAATATAGGTGACAGTATGATCTGTTACACATGTATGTGTATGACCTGACAAGATTATTGCATATGTGAAGGCCACACAAGTCCAGATAGCAGAGCTATACTTGCAGAACTATAGTACACAGTATACCCTCAGTCATATGTCACAAAACACAGTAATGGTGTCTCATCCATCATATATATAATTCATATCAGCTCTACTGTATAAAGTGTTATAAGTAAGACTGAATAAAATGGGAAGTAGAACAACAGTAAAATGTATGGAATAACCTGTATTAGAACCCAAGGCCATGTGTATGGCACTCCTACACTTACACCTGTTGCCACAAGAATGTTGAAATAAGACTTGTCTATTTTTCAGTTGATTTCTATAAACTCCGCTGTCACAACAGTAAGGAAAAAGGTTGCACACCCTGTACTAGAATGCAGGACCATCTCTACTCCAGCCCTACACTTAAACCTACTGCTACATGACTAGTTGCATGACATTCCCTGATTTACTATTCATTCTTTAGGTCTCTGTGCTAACCACCATGCAGCACCACTCAAGTTTGTGAGGTACCCAACAGAATTAACTGACTATATCCGGTTTCAATTATTGACTATCTGGGTTCTGTCTGCTTCCTGGTTAGGTCAATTGCCCAGTTTGTACACTGCCGCACTTCATGCAAATGAGATAAGCACACCAAAACCTGATATTCATTTCCTCCATTTCATGTGATTGCACTAAGCTTTGCATAGCACAAACACTGCCTCTCCCAAAAAAAAAAAAAAAACAAGAAAGAAGAGTGAAAAAAGACAGTACAAGAAATGGAAATGAAGAAAATCAATCTATGGCATGCAGAGTAGAAAATTTTGTTTTACACAAGATATTTCTACATAGATCTGGATTAGAACTCTTACTCCAACAAACCTTCAGAACACAAAAAGGGTAGTTTATCTGTCTTTGCAACAGCAACAGCTTTGCAGCAAAGAACTGAAATCATTCTGCATACAACCAACCGCAACATCATCTACAGTAATATGAAAGTATACAACTTTTATTTGTACATTTATTATTTTTTGATCTAGTGCACTAAATGATCACACAGTGTCTGTGTTCAGCCATCGAATGGGACTTCCATTGAATAGCTGAACATCAAACCCTATCCATTAAATGTTCATTCAGTGCACATTCATTTCATCGATGGGAAAAGTAACTAGTTGTCCACCACTTACCTGTCTGCCCTTTTCCCCACTGTAGTGTGGTCTTAGAGTTTATATATATAGTTAGGGGGGTGTAGGAGCAAAGCCACCCATGCGGCTATGTTTAAAATACTGTGGAGTGACACACGGTGAAACAATGGCCAACTAGTTACATTCCCCATCAATAAAATGAATGTTCACTGAATGAACAGTTGATGGATAGGATTTGATGTTCAGTCATTTGGTAGAAGTTCCATTTGATAGCTGAATACAGACAAAATCATTCAACTATTTATGATTAATGCTTGCATATATACAGCTCTGTCTTATCTTTCTGTGTTTATTGGTCATTCTTCTCTTATCTAACCAGTAATCTGAGACATGCAGTCTGTAAGCCATTCTATATCATTGGCCTTAAAATATGTGAGAATATTAAATGGAAATAATATCATATGCAGTTGCCAACAAATGAAGGGGGTGTTGTATGTTAAAAAACAGAACCTGTGAATTGTGTGCTGCTTACTTACATTTCCAACCTTATATTCACACCTCTCAACCATACCAAATTCCTCAGCATTTAACAGTTTTGAGGGCAAAGTAATGTGGTGCAACGAATTCCCAGGTGGCCCCTTTAATTCTCAATTTTTTTTATTACCACTTTAAATTTATGGCTGAAGTCACCATGTATCACCAGCCTACAGGGGCATGTGTGATAACATCAGCTGCAGCCTGTTGGACTTGGTCAGATATTTATTTTGAACTATTTTGGAGGGAAATAGGAAACAGCAATGACAGATGTGCATAATTTAAGTTTTGCAGAGTCCGCCCACATGTCCACAGGTCAGGATGAGAAATGGGGTCCAGGTAAGAAAAAATAATTATCTGATATGCTTGTATCACTGCTTAGTGGCATAGATTTTACCCTTTTAGTCAGCATCTGATAAGTGCAGTGCTAAAGGACAGAACTGTGTGTGTTGTGTGTGTGTGTGTGTGTGTGTGTGTGTGTGTGTGTGTGTGTGTGTGTGTGTGTGTGTGTGTGTGTGTATGTGTGTGTGTGTGAGAAAGAGAGAGAGAGAGAGTGTGCATATTTTTTGCTTCTGTAGTTTGCTGCATTTTATCTGTATAAGTCCAAACTGAACTGGAACTGCTAGATTGCTGAACAGAACTGTGTGTGTGCTGAACAGAACTGCGTATTTTTATCTGCTGCAAGTCCTGTTTATTTCTGCTTTAAGTCCATAGTTTTCAGCTGCTGTATTTTGTGTGTTCTGTCATTAGAACAGAACTGTGTCCACTGTAAGTCTGTAGTTTGGTGTGTGTGTGTGTAGAACTGCTAATTTGCTGAACAGAACTGTGTATGTGTGTGTGCTGAACAGAACTGTGTATTTTTTTTTAGTTTTGTATTTTATATGTGCTGCCATTAGAACAGAACTGTGTCTGCTGTAAGTCCATAGTTTGGTGTGTGTATAGAACTGCTAGTTTGCTGAACAGAACTGTGTATTTTTATCTGCTGTAAGGCAAGTCCATGGTTGCTGTATTTTATATGTGCTGCCATTAGAACAGAAGGCAAGTCTGTAGTTGCTGTATTTTATATGAGCTGCCATTAGAACAGAAGGCAAATCCGTAGTTGCTGTATTTTATATGAGCTGCCATTATAACAGAAGGCAAGTCTGTAGTTGCTGTTAGATGTGTGTCTGTGTGTGTGTGTGTGTGTGTGTGTGTGTGTGTGTGTGTGTGCGTGTGTGTGTGTGCGTGTGTGTGTGTGTGTGTGTGTGTGTGTGTGTGTGTGTGTGTGTGTGTGTGTGTGTAAAATGCTCAATTTAAGTATACCTGGTGGTTAGTGTTACTCAGGCTCAAACCCTGTACCTTAGGTACAAGGAGCAAGAGCCTGAATTCCGTACTCATACCAACATTCTGTTCAATGTTTGAAATGTTTGGCTCATATTTTTGGTCTATTCCTCTTAAAATTTGTGGTTTTCTAGCAAATCAGTCTTCCTATCTTTCTGGAAATGCATGGTAATTTGGTAACACAAAACATTTTATTCTACCAACCTTCCAAGATTATACAAGCAATGTTTAAAAATGTGTCCTTGGTTATTGGGCTTTTGCTCCCCACAATAAATGTTGTCTTATACCAGATTTCTTGTGCTGCAAAGTTGAGAGAGATAGTTGGGTGTTGAATGGATTTTATGGGGAGCTGAGAGCTTTGGGGAAGAGAAGTTTAGTGCTGCTTATGGCAAGTCTGCTTGGGTAGTATACTTGCTTTTGCTGCAGAAGGCTGTGGGTTGCACTCCCACAGTATGTAGATGGATTGTTGATACTATACTGTGTTGTACCTTTAAATGTGGTGGATGCTGCAGTCCTGAGAATGTCCTTCTTTGAAGGAATACCTAGTAGCTATGAACCTGTTGGCTAACTAGTGCAATGCCAGCTTGACTGGAATTAAATCAGCAACCCCCCCCTTTTTTTTCTGATTTTCTACATGGGGTCTGCTGTTGCTTGTCAGCTTTCAACACCCCTCTTGATGCAATGCAGTTAATTTTAATTTTATAAAAGACAATTTTATTTTAGTTTTATACAAGTTCAAAATTTGATACATGTTCAAATGTTTAAATAAAACACTACTCTGGTTATATTTTGTGTTTAATATTTTGTCTTTTCTTCAATTTGTGTTTGAATGATGGTGTCCCACAGTTCCATTGGAGTGGTTGGGGTTACATAAATATGTATGCAAACATTATGTTAATCACCGTACAGATTTGTACCTATTTTTCATGGGCATTTGTCCAGATTTTTTATGTTTCCTGGTTGAGAGGTATGCTTATATTTAACACTTTCTGAGTCTGACCTGAACAACCACTGGATGTAGGGCAGCTTGCAGTACTGTTGTGTTTTCCTTTTCCAAACCAGTAATAATTTACAATTGCAATCCATTAAAAACAAACACTGAAGGAGTGTCTGCACTATGTTTACATGTGCTACACTGAGCCAAGTATTTGGGATTCAGCAATTCTAATCAATTCACACCTAATTTGCATCTTCACTGTGCTAACTGCCCTGAATCTACACCATATAAAAAAGCAACAGTGTAGCTAGGAAAACTGAAGGTGAGGAGACTTGTTTATGTGGAGAACAGAGAACTGATGCTATTATTTTCGGATATATCTGCACAGAGAATTATTGAACTTGAGAAGATATGCTTGAGTTTTGTCAGCTACATACTGCATGTGCTGGAATGCAATTAAGAAAAAATGTGAAGCAAAGGCGTTTACACTTTTATCAGTATGCATTAGTTAGAAGTGTACTGATTACCTTAAAATGGAACATTTTGTAATAAATCTGTAGCCATGTTTCAGGGACAGTTCATTTGATAACACTTTTAGCATTTCAAAGATGGTTTGTTAGCAAAAAGGGTCATTTGCCTGTTCTTTTTGGGGGGGACAAGGCAAAGCTGCCTTTCTGTTATTGCACAAACAAGGATATGTTGTTATTGTTACTCTCCTGTTTTGCATCCAGTCTGTTGTTTGTATTGAAAAATCTCTAGACTGTTTTATGTTTCTCCTGTGGGTAATGCTGAAATCCTACCTTTTCTGTTTTAGCTGAGAGCAGTTATTTTGTAGTTAAGTGATACTTATGTGTATTATCCTTCTGTGTCTTTTAGGACACCTAGGACAATGCCACCCAGGCATCTCAATCCTCGAAAACCACCCTTCACTGATGCTGAAAACCAGGTTATTGTTGACACTTTTAGGCAACATGGTGCCTTCCAGCTTGAAAGGGAATGGGAAGATATGTCACAAAGAATGCAGATTTGGCAGCAGATTGTTGACAGTGTTAATGCCGTGGGTGGCCACAGCAGGATGTATGAGCAGGAGCACCATAGGGTCACTGACATGATCACATCTGCATGGAGAAGAGCAACTGCAGTGAGCTGTGATCAGATGGGTACCATGGAGGGCTGTTTCAGAGCCACCACTAACACCAAATGAAGAGTTATTGTCCACTGTCAGGGATCCAGACAGCTCCCAGGAAAGTGCAGAACAGCATGTCCTCAAATTGGCATGATTGTTTTAGGGAGAGAAAACATGTCCCAGGAAGAGCTTCCAGGTAGGCTTTTGTATTTCAATTGTTGAATATTGTTGTGTAGTAAAATAATTTAAATCAATATGTTACTTCTGTTTCACAAGAATTTTTTTTTTTTTTGGGGGGGGGTTGAATATTGCTACATTTAACAACACATTCTGATTGATTAGCTTAGGCTGGAGATGTCATCCAAGTTCTTGTTGAAAGTATAGTTAATGGACATATAAAGGGGTAAAGGCATTTACTCCTGTGTTACTGTTACCTAACGTTATCCTTACCTTTTGTTTAAATTCTTCCAGGACTGTCTGGCTTGCAGAGGATACCTTTACCTGCTGATGGTAAGCCAAACATTTTTATGTCAGTGATGAGCAATTCGTAGAAATATTTTAGTGGGTGGCTACGGTGGTGTAGCAGATAGCATTTCCACCTCACAGTAAGAGGTTCTCCGGTTCGATCTTCGGCTGGGGTGCCTTTTGTATGGAGTCTGCATGTCCTCCCTGTGGTTGCGTGGATTTCCTACGGGTGCTCCAGTTTCCTTCCACATCCCAAAGACGTGCTGTAGGTGGATTGGACACTCCAAATTGGCCCTAGGCGTGAGTGCGTGCTTGTTTGTGGCTTATGTGGAAGGTTGGGCACCGGGCTGGCAACTCGACCCTGTGAACCTCCACTGCCAATCATGAGCGGACAGGTGATCCACTGTGGTGACCCCTAACTGGGAAAAGCGAAAAGAAGAAGATTTTAGTATGTGATGTTGATGTCTGGACTATTGTGTATATATTGCTGCACTGACTAATAGTGACAACAGTGTTGTTTTTTTAACATATATTAGAGCATAGTAGTTTAGGTATTAATTGTTTCTGTGTTTGTTGCTTATTATCACAGGTGATCCTGACAGTGGAAATGTGGGCCTTCTGCCACCTTAAGTCTGTATATCAGCAGACTCTGATGATGATAATGATTGTCTAACAGATGCACATTTGGAGGGGGGTGCAGTCAGGAATCTTTCACTGAGGTTGACATACAGCCATCCCTTTCAATTCCATTAGACAAAGCCAGTAAGCCTACGCCTACCCATTCCAGTGAGCTCTCAGGTATTGGATAGGTGGAGGGCAAGGCAGTTGATCAGGGAAGTCCAGCTACTGTGGCTTCAGCACCTGTTGACTCTGGCCATAGCCAAAGTGTGAGCAAAGTGCCATGCAGGAGGGTTGTTAGGGGTGCTCGGAGGAGGCCTGCTGTCTATCCTTCACCTGATGCATGAGTCTGTTCCCATGCCACTCAATGTATCTTTAGGACTATCATGGAGGCACAGGAATGCTCCCATAGCTGTTCCACTGAAATGCTTATGGTGGTAGATGTGGCACAGGCTGATATGCGTGACTGCCGATATCATGTTGCCGATTCAATGGATCAGATGAATGATACGTTGGAATGAGCAGTGTTTGTGATGGAATGAGCAGTGTCTGTGATGGAATGAGCAGTGTCTGTGATGGAATGAGCAGTGCCTGTGATGAAACATCTGCTGGAAGGGGAATGGCATCCTCTTAGGCATAGGTCAGCCACCTCATATGATGTTAGCCAACATGGCTGTGGTCGATCACTCTTCCATAATGGCATTACTTCCACTGCTCCACCAGCAGGTGAGCTGTCCACACCCAGACATAGCAGGCCTTGGGGTCATGGCCCTGGGCATCCTTGTGAAGGGAGCTCATCACGCAGACATCAGTTATGTTCAGGTAGCAGTAGTGCATATGACTGTAGACATGCCAGTGCAACTCCTGGCAGAGCCAGTTCTCGTTATTGGGAATGACAACAATGAACTGCAACCTCTACCATGCACCACACACAACAGTCTGACAGACAAAGATGTATGAGCTTGGCTATGCTCATGCAGACACTCACACATAAATTTCATCTGGATGACCCCTACAGACACACACATATAACAGCTACATGGTTCAGCCATGCAGCTTAAAACTAATTTTGTCTCACTGGTCATTTGTTGGTTTATTCAAATGTCTGCCTGCTTCTCTTTCTTACTCACGCACAATCACCAACCTTTTCTGTCAGCCCAGGCTCCCCCCACACACACGCGCACACACACACACACACACACACACACACACACACACACACACACACACACACACACACACACAAAACACTCTGTACAAGTCATTACTGTGCCACAGACTTATTTTTTATCTTTTTGATTCAGGAATACATAAACTTTGTGTCTGAAGCTCAGGGTACATAGCTGACTTAGTGCTTAGTATACCAGCATTTGTGATGTTGAACTGGTAATTGTACCTTTGACTTTTATTGGTCTTAGAAAGTTAGACAGCTGATAGCATCCAAATTTCCCAACTTTATTGTGAATGATCTTGTTAGGGTTGTGAAGTCTGAAACCACAGTGTATATAATTTCTTTCTAACTTCTCTCTCTAATGATTTTTCAGTACAAATGTATGGTTCTAAACTGAGGACACGCAGTGGCCATCACTACTTTTGAGAGGTATGGCTGTGAGAATCTTTGATCCCTAAGGCATATTACTTAATAATAGACATATATAAGTCAACCTGTAAATAGTTCATCTTCCAGGCCCATGCTTACACTTATCAAAGGTATCAGAACTTGTCAGAGATTTGGGATCATGGCTAGGCTTAAAAAGGGCATTGTTGTCATTAGTACAGTAAACACCTATGAACCTAAATAAGTCTCTGCTGTCACATGTTAAGGTCATTTCTGTACAAATCTCCCACCTTTTACTTACTTACACTACCAAGTAACAAAATGCAGGGATATGCCACTCTTTCATATTACACAATACACTCCAGGTTCAATAATTACCTCATAAATGCAGCAGTTTTAGTTCAGGGCTGACTCTGTCTGATGCAAACAGTACACAGCCAATACATGGGAAGGTAAAGGTTGTGAGAGTTGCCTGATATAAATGTTACTATATGTATGTGCATAGGAGGAAGGTTTTAGGCCCTTAGGTTGGAGTGAGTTTACTATGCACTGTCTCTTATCCAGTGCAAGGACATACTGAGCACATCTACATCTGCCTACACCCACAGCAGCTGGTGGTTCCCCCGTCTTACTCCTCATCTGCATGTGGCTCTGATGACCTTGGCATTGGTGGTAGGATCTATGCTCCTTTCACTCTTGATCCCGCTGAAGCTCTTTTCTCAGGATGATGATGTGTAGCATGGCACATACTGTGAATATTTCAGTATATATCCATGGACTGCACTGCAGGGCTCTCCCAGATGTATCTAGGTACTGGAGCAGCAACTTCAGCAGCCCAATCACATGATCTATGATATATATGGTTTGAGCATGTGCCTCATTATCGTGTTCTTCAGAGGTTGTGTATGTCCATTTCTAATGAACATCATCAGCCACAGTTCCAGTGCATAACCTGCATCCCCCAGGAAATTACCCTGTGGGATATCCCCCATAGCAAACATCTGATACAGTTGGAAGGTGTGCCAGATATGTGAGTTCTGGTAACTACCAGGGATGCCAGCACACACAATCAAGATTATTCCCTTGGCATTGCACATGATGTGGCAGTTAATAGAGTGGAAGCCTTTTCTATTTATGTAGAGCCTTCCCTGTTCTCCAGATGGTGCCTTAATTTCTATATGTGTCCAATCTATGGCACTCAGTACTTCAGGGTAGTGTGCTACAGGCAGGGTTGCCAGACATCCCTATTTGTGCCAGACTGTCCCGAGATCAGCAGCCTGATCCCGAGTCCTGCCCTGCCGGTTTAAATCCCGGCCAGCCTCTGCTTTGTTTTTTTTTTTTTTTTTGCCCCGCATACCATACGGCGCCAAAATCAATCAAAAATTGCACGGAGATGTGTTCTGCATTAAACACGAGAAGCTCCATGTTTAGCGATTTTTGATTGGCCCATATGCCGGTATACGGGCCAATCACAAATCGCTAAACATGGAGCTACTTGTGTTGAATGCGGAACTGCAATGCATTAAACACAAGAAGCTCCATGTTTAGTGCAGAGCTACTGAGTGAGCTCAGTTCTTTAATGTGGAACTGTGTTCCGCATTAAAGACCTTTTTTTTTTTTTTTTTTTTGGTCTTCACATCTTCTTCACTTGCCGTGAGAGACCTTCTTTTTTTTTTTGTCCCTACCTGGGGGGGCTGGAAATCTGGCAACCCTGGCTACAGGGTAGAACTCCTGCATATTTCTGGCCCTATCCTCAGGACTATGGGGAAAATACATGTGGTCAGTTGTATGTTGGAGCATAACAGTCAGGAATTGATGCTGACTCCTAATATTGATGCCTGAGACACCCCCAGCATGTCCCCTATTGGTCTCTGAAAGGAACCTGTAGCTAAGATTCTAAGTGCTACACATACCTTTGTCTCCACTGGGATGGGTTCCCCTTGTTTTCTCTGGCTCTGAGTTGAGGACAACAGAGGTTGAAGAGTTCCTGTAGTGTGTGTCTATCCACCCTGTAGTGCTCTACAATTTCCACATCATGTAGGTTGTGATAAGTTACCCGGTATCTGAAAATTCTTCTCCTTCTTGGCCTTGGTCTCTTAGCAACAGCAGCAGCATAGCCTTCAGTCTGTTGCACATACACATGAATTAAAGCAACAGCAGCCCCTAACATTGTTTCTATGTAGACTTCTTTCCATGGCTTTAATCCAGAAGGTTTTGGAATTCCCAGGGAAGACCAGCACTGAGTTTACATGGTCGTCTTATAGCTTGTTGAATAGCTCCTCCATCTTGAATTGGTTGATTAACATACAGTTCAGCTGCTTATGCTGTAATTAGCATTCCACAGTGTTTACCTTGTTTGAGCAGCTCTACACACAGAGTAGAGCCACTTACTAAATCTAAAACAATGTGCTACCGTGTGCACTTTGTGGGCGAAAATGGACCATGTAGGCTTTATTGAATCTGGCAGTTTGTTTAATTTGTCTGTTCAGTTTGTTTATTTCAATTTTCAAACTTATCGTTTGATATTAATTCCATTTCTTACATTTTTATCTCTCATATTGAGTATCTTGTTTGTGAGGAAATATATCCTCCTGACTTTGTGTACCTAGATCCTGATGTTAAACACACACACAAAAACACACACATGTATATTATTTTGCATTCTGTTTCCCTTTCAAAATGTGCCATATTCCTTCTGCAGATTTTCCAGTGAATGCACTACTCCTATAAATTTCACATAGTGACTGTTTTGCTTCCGTATAGTGTGTTATTAATCTTCTGTGCATTTGTCTAGATTTCAGTTTGTAAGAATTATCTAGGAGAAATTTAACATCCATAACTCCATGATCACTGCACATTAATGGTGGTAGGTCTTGACATGGAGTAACAGTTGTTTCCTTAGAAACACTTTCCAGTATGTCATTTCCCTGGTGGGTTTGTTTACCATCTGCAGCAATTTTTGTTCCTAAACATACACTGTTAATAATTTCCTTACCAATGTTGATGAATCAATATTATTCCAGTCTGTTTCTGGTAAGTTTAAGTCGTAAGCTACTATTAATTTCTCTCCTGTTTCTTGTAGGAACTAAACTGATTCCTCTAGGTCATCAGCACTTGACTTTGGTAGTCTATACTACAACAAATCTTATCTGTTCCAGGGCTGTCATTATAGTCTCAATTATACATTCTTTCAGTGTTATCATCAAACACATAATAATCACAGGTCTCATAATAATCTCTAATTTTTATCATAAGTTCTCCAAATGTTTGTAACAGTAAAAATATTTATACCCTGAAAGAATTGCTTTCTAGGCATTGTTCTTTAACCATCTTTTGCAAATAATAACAGCATCAGTTTCATGCGAATGTATCACGTTTTACAATTAATGAAAATGTTATTACTTATACTCCTAGCATTAACAACTAGCACAGATACATCAAATTTTGCTATCAGTGAACTGTTCTGACCTAGCAAATATCCCGACTTGCATTAATCAAGTATTGCAATATGTCTGCTGCAAAATTCTCTTCCTTTGCTCTTGACAAGTGGACTCTATCCTGCCTACATAAATGTACACAATATTATGTATGATGTTCTACACAGTTTCACTTTTTAAAATAGGCCATTTTTTTCTTGGAGGAATTTACCCAACAAAATCTTCATTCATGCTCACCTGACTCTCCCATCTATATGTTTTTTGTGAAAAATATAAAAAACAAACAAAGTCAGTGGTAATCTTCAAAAGAATTTGTGTTAGCGCTTTTATTCATAGGTTCATAGGTTGGTACTAGGCTATCGGCCCTAGGGCCTATACAAGCCTAGCCATAACAATTCCCTGGCTATTTATTTCCACACTATTTACTTCCCTAGACAGGTCTGAAGAAGTTGGATTATTTTGTTCAACGAAAGTGCTAAAACATAAATTCTTTTGTTTATTACCACTGGCTTTGCTTGTTATTTTATTAGTTTATTAGGTTTGTGAAAAATATGTCCTAACACTTGCACAAGCTGTGCTGCATAGGAGGGCTATAGGTTTCATACTAACAGCCAGAGAGTCATTTATGATGATATCATTTTTTAACAGCATGAATAAAAACAGCTCCATTCTGTGTTACATTAAGGCATTCTAAGGCCCTAATCATATTCTGCATTTTTGCTCCTGACAAACATAACACTATTTGATTTTCATTAACCTGTCCACAGATTTAAGTATCCCTTCCTCTAATAATAGAAGCTTCAGTTACTAATATATTATTCCAAGCCAGATCTGAAAAATGTTCTACTTCTAATTCAGTATACTCTGCTCTACGAATTGTGAGAAAGGAATGATCTTTATCACCATGAGTTCATAGGTTCATGGGTGTGTACTGGGCTAATGGCCCTGGAGCTTTTACAAGCCTAGCTGATAGAAGTGTCCTGGCATCATGCCACCCGACTTTATTTCCCAGTGCCCCTATCAAGTAGAGCCACTGGAGTGAGCCCCGGAGTGAACATTCTAGTACCCATCCACTCATCAAGATTTCTCTTGAAGAGGGCCAGTGAGGTGCTCTGCTTGACATGTATGGGAAGTCTATTCCAGAGCATGGACAGTCTGTGGGTTATGAACCTGTCCCTCCAGCATGTTCTGTTGATTGTGGTAATGAGGTTGAGGTCTGTGGACTATATGGTGTGGAGGGATTTGGATTTCTTTAGATGTAGTATTTCTAACAGAGCTGGGTCAGACATGGCTTTGTAAGTCAGAGATCGCCTCTTAGTAGGCAATATGAGACAGAGAACAGCTGGAGTTTTTTGAGTCTGTCCATGTAGGACATGTGTTTAAGGCCTAGGATCCTCTTCGTGAGGTACATTTGTGGCCTTTCCAGTTGTTGCATGTGTCTAGTGAGTTATATGCCAAATGGAACATTATACTCTATGATTGGCTTAATGAGGGAAGAGTAGAGAGAGATGATGACCTCTTTCTTCCTAGATGCAAAACCCGTGGTAATGAGTTATGCCACATAGAAAGACTTTCTGACCACAGTGGCAATGTGGTAGTCAAAGGAGAGGTTGCTGTCGATCTGTGTCCCCAGATCTCTTATAATGCTTTCAGTGTTCAGTGGGTTCCCATCGATGTGGTAATTAGTGGGAACTGAGTTTTTCCCAAAGGGGATGACAACGCATTTTTTGGCATTAAGCTTAAGACCATGATTTTGACACCAGTCATTGGTCTCAGTGAGGCCTTTCTGTAGGATGTCTGCATCACTTGGGGAGTTAATAATGGCTCCCAGCTTGCAGTAGTCTGTGAACTTGGTCAGCCAGAGTCCCTCCATGTTGGCCTGGAGTAGATGCTAAACAGGAGAGGACCCAGGACCGATCCCTGTGGGACTCCACTTGTGACAGGTCAGCAGTCTGACTTGGAGTCTGCTACTTTCACACTGTGGGTTTTATCTGTGAGCCAGTTTGGAACCCACCTAGTGATATAAGGGTTAATTCCTAGTTTTGTGAGTTTATCAATAATTCCTGAGTGAGGAATGGTATCAAAGGCCTTGGCCAAATCGAGGTAGGCTGTATGAACTGTTTTGTCCTCATCCACAGCTCTGGTGATTGACTCAAAAAGTCAACCAGGTTGAGCAGGCATGATCTACCTTTCACAAAACCAAATTACGTGGGATCTAGAGTTTGGAGAGTCCTGATATCGTTGTTAATTAGGTCCATGATGCTGTGCTCCATAGCCTTACATATCAGTCTCATCAGGCTAATGGAGCGATAATTCCCAGGGTCTGTAGTCGTTCCCCCTTTATGGAGAGGGATGACTGTAGCAGTACACCATTCAGTAGGGACAAAGCCTGAGGTGAGGCTGTGATTGAACAGGGCACACAGATGTGATGCCAATTCACTTTGTAGTTCATGTAGAACACATCCAGGGATATTGTTGGGTCCCATGGAAGCTGTATTCTTGGCCTTGGACAATGCAGCTTTAACCTGTGCTGCAGTAATGCTGGGTGCCTGGTATTCCTCTGGTATTGTGATTGGTCATTTGGGGGGGGATGGGTTAGAGGTGTAAAGTTAGCACTGAATCTGTCAGCCAGTATGTTGGCAATATCTGTTGGCTCAGTATAGGAGGTACCATTGTGCAGTAACTCAGAGCAAACCTGGGTATTGCAGTGGAGATTCTTGATATAACTATAGAAGGCTTTGTGGTTGTTTTTAGTTTCTTATTAACCTCACTGCTTTCACCACTTATTTTATTTAGAAGCATACAACTCTCACATAGTTGACTTTGTAGTTCCACCGCTTAAGACATATTGTTGACATTGGTCTTTCTCCTCATTTGTCCTTACAGTAATGCTCCTTAATGCTTCCAAATTCAATTCTGATTCCTTGATTTTAGCCTGTCCCCTTCCTCTCTTTTCTGCTTTCTCTTTTGGAAAAACTGTCATTTTCTGTAGAGTGAATGTCTTGTGATTCAACAGTGTTATCATTCCATCTATTCTGTGTGTTACTTTACAAAGTTGTGTCCTTTTAGTAAATGTTTTGTTTGTATTTATATATATCAATCAGTTTCTTTTTCTTCCTAGTTATTTATTGCTAACTTCTCCCTTTCTGTTTTTTTTTCTCTTCGTGGTCTGAACCCTCAGACTCCTGAATACATATATCCTGTATTCCAAAGTTGTTATCAATAGTATCATGTTTAATAGGGTTGAGTGATCTTTACTGGCAGTGGGCACTTCCTTTCCTAAATGTAGTCTATTTGTACACTGACTAATACTATTAATCTCATCAGCCCAGCCATTATTATATGCACACCAGTTTTCCTAGCTGTTCCATTTGCAGAAGTGAAATCATCTTCAGTAACTATAGATTTTCTGTTAATTATAGTATGTAAATCATCCTTCTTCTGATGTGAAGAACACAAGTATCCAATCTTATGTTTTGTCTTTATATATACTTTGCTTTTAGTACAGAGGGTTAGATTATTTTTGCTTTAGCAAATCAATAATGGTATACTAATTTAAAGAATCCATTCACAACTATAAACAATTAAAAAATGTTAAAATAACAGAAAAATCAAAATCAGTGACCACAGAAATAAACTAAGTTAATAATTTAAGTCAAATTGTTTGAAGAACTAACAGAAATAAGCAAATAAGTATTACATTAAATGCATGGAGCTAGCCTTGTTCAAGGGGAGGTAATTCTTAAAGTAGTCACTCCAACCCACTTTACCAGTTTATTGCTCACAGTCAGATTCTCTATACCATAAAAATCGGAAGTAAAACATAAGAAATAAATCAAAATAAATCCGAGCTTACCAATCCATCCCACAATAAATCACAAACCAACACAGTGTGGTTTCAGATAAGCTTTGGAGCTAAAGCTTGCCTATCTACAATCCATCCCTTTCTTCAAGCAAATAGTCAAAATCAGAAACAGAATATAAATTTTGCTGTATACAATCTAACTCTTTCTTTCAAATTCATTGGTAAAACATAAAATATAAATCTCTTCTTACAAATCAGTTGCATAATAAATCATAAAACAGCAATGGATTGTTTTGGGTAAGCTCTAAATGCCCTGTCTACAGTCTGTGTGAATTTATAGGTGACTAGGCCCCTTGGGGTAGCTAGAGTTTGCCAGTTTCCAATCTATCTCTTTCTTCATAGAAGCAGAGAAAACCATGAGATAAAAGTAAAATATAAATTAAAATAAGTAATCTATTACCAGTTGCACAATAAATTGCAAACCAACACTGTATGGTTTCATCTAAGCTCTCATCAGTTTAAGCTCAGTTTTACTATGTTGTCTCTAATGCCTCTGTCATCCAATATCATCCAATATGCTGATGATACCACACACATATGCCACAACCATGCAACAGCTCCAAGACAAAAGTGCTTCAGTGCAATTGAAGCCTGGCTAGCCAATGCCCACCTAATATTGAATCCCAATAAAACTAAACTCATGATTTTTCACCCCACCTGACCACCTAACCCCCTTCCTACCTTCCATATCTCCTCCAACAATAATACAGTCATCATACCCAACTCACAGGCTAAATTACTTGGCATAACTATTGACAACAAGTTGAGCTTCAACCTCCACACAGGGCAAACTATCAAAAAAAACACACGAAAGATTCCTTACAGCATCAACCAGAGTGGCTATTGCTAGAACTCACCTACTGTCAACACTCCTTTACAGCTCCCCCATACTAACAAATCTAAAAAAAATTTGATTTAATCAAATTAGAATACGCTGTAATAAAATACCAAAATTTGCAACTGACTCCAAACACAGAACTCACCGTTGTCATGCTTTAAAAAAACTGTCCTGGCTAGACTTCCCTCCACTATTAACCTACAATCAAGTAACCATGGCCCATAAACTCTTGAACCAGTCAGATAAAATTCCAGCCCTATCACAAATTATACAGCCCTACTCCAATAGTCAACCCATTCCCTCTGCTAATCAATCACTCCTACAAATTACCAAAATCACTAATTCAGCTGATGACTCTCTTTACTCCTCGTAAGTTGCTAAAGCCTGGAACTACCTTCCTCCTGACATTAAAAACATCACTAATCACAACAGTTTTAAAAAACTTCTCAAAATCCATTTAGCTACAAAATGGTTATGCCCATGCAACAGACCAGACTAAGTATCCTCCCATCCTGTTCATCCCACTCAATTTTGCCCAGCATATTAGCAGTATCACTATTAAATCACAAGTATTTCTTCCTCTTTCCATCATGCTCAGATAAATAATTAGTTTACTAAGAAAGTTCTCCCTGAAATGTTTCTCTGTGTCTTTTTTTCTACTGAATTACTGCAATTGGAAGTTATGATTCAAAGTATTTGTATTTACTGTTCTGGAGACTATACTTGCAACATACTGTACATAAACTGTTACTGTTTATATTGTCTACTTCTTAATATAACTATGTATGCATTGTTTTTTTACCATTATTCTGTGTAGAGCTTTTCTCCCTGGGCCTCCACTGAAAATGGGTTTTCTACCCAGTCGGACTTTCCCGGTAAACAAATGTAAAATAAAATAAAAATAACTTGGAAGTCCTATGTTTTAATACACTAACGATAGCTATTTTGTCATTCAATCCTGGCAGGACTGCAACAACCAATTTAATTTTCATAAAAGTTCCTTGTATTCTATAATATTTTCCCAAGGTCCACCCCGGGAGTTTGATGGTACCTGTTCTAATATGGTAAATAAAAATAATGTATGACCCAGGTGTTTTTGACTATGTTTAAACAAAGCATTGCTTTCTGAACATTTTTAATGTCATGATAATGCTCATAAATGCATTTAGAAAGAGCTCATTCTGTTTTACCTATAAAATGTGAGTCACATAGGATCACAGGTTCATAGGACTATACTAGGCTATTGGCCTGGAGGCCCTTATAAGCCTAGTCAAGAATTTCACCCATGTTCCCACAAAGTCAGCACCTGTTTTCCCTCTCCAGCCATGACACAGGTGGGATTCCAGGGGTGTATTTTCTGTTTCCCATCCAGTCGTCCAGGTTCCTCTTACAGAGGGCTAGTGAGGTACTCTGCTTGACATGGAGAGGAAGTCTATTCCACAGATGGGGGAGTCATTGGGACACAAATCTATCCCACCAAGTTCTGTTAATGTCACAGACAGGTTGAAAACTTGCTTGTGGGTTATGCGAGTGGAGATTGACTTATAGATATGCAGCACCTCCATCAAGGCTGAGTCTGAGATGGCCTTGTATGACAGACACAGGTCACCTCTGATCAGCCTGTACAAGACCTGAGTAGAGGAACAGGCCTATCTGTATAGGATAGGCGTTTGAGACCCTGGATTTTCCTGGTCAGGAATCTCTGTGGTCTCTCCAACTGATGCATATGCTTGGCAAGGTACATGCCAAAGGGGGCACTGTACTCGATAATGGGTCTGATAAAGGAGGAGTACAGGGATGACCTCCTTGTTCCTGGATGAAATACCCAAGGCCCACCTTATAGGGCTATATAAACAACACTTATTTTATTATAATCACAGAAGTGAGGTAATTCAATTTTCCATCCTCTAATAAAAATATTTATCCCATCAAAATATAACAACAAGGACTACGATGCCCACATGTCTTGCTACCTCCAAATAAAGCAACAGAAAGAGTATCCATCCTATTCCTGTTCAACAGAAATATGTTTTTCATACTTTACCCTCTTTTATACATTAAATGAGGGTACTCACCCACTGTTTGTAAAGTCTCATCTCATTGCATCCAAAAAATTAACCATCTCTGCAGAATATTGAAAATTAAATTTCAAAAAAGGATGTGTTGTTAATATAAGTAAAAAAATCATCTAAAACATCTAAATTATAATTCCAAAGGAAAAATATATAATCAAAAAACCTTAACTAGAGTTCATAACTAGAGGCAAACTTGGATTGAAAATATATTTACGTTCCCAAGTTTGCATACCAAATTAACATATGCACAAACTGCACACATATCTACACCCTTTACCCTCCTTAAAGTGCTCCCCCTCAAAAAGGATATAATTGATGTAAAGGACTATATCCATAAAATCAACAGTTATCAGTACTTCTTCATTAGAGAAGAATTCAAAGGACACAATCACTTCTCTAAAAATATAAATACCATCATCATGAAGAATAGAAGTATACAAATCAGTTATATCAGTGTTGGCAAATATGAAATTGTCACTCAGATCTTCATTATAAAAATTGCCCAGAGAATCCCAAGAATCCTTAACCAAATGGGGGCACTTATCCAAGTAGAATTTAAGTTTTTTATCAATAAAAGAAGCTATATGGTGGAAATTTCACCCTTGGGCTGCCACTATTGGTCTCATGGGTGGATCACACAATTCCTTAAGTAATTTAGTATTCTAGAAATAGTTAGGATAAAGGGTCTTTCACAAGCAATATACTGAACATCCCCAGGAGTTAACACCCCTTGCATAACTAAATCACTCAAAACCATATCAATATCTGTATTTGCCATATCAATCTCTTCCTTAGGGATAGGGGAGTAGTTTTAAATGCTGTGAAAATCATTCTGCTTTCATAGTCAATAAAATTCATCAAAAACAATCCCACTCCCCTTGTCAGGTTTCATGACTATTTGGTTTCTATCCGTTACTAATTCAAACCACAATGATTTCATTTTTTTGTGTAAGGTTACTATTAGTAAACTCTTTCACATTTATGTTCAGACAGTTGTAAAAGGGGATGTAATGGTGGATTGCATTTATTGTTCCTTCTAATAAACACATTGTGATGTCCGGTTAATGTCCCACCAGACTGCCACCAATAATGTGTCATCTGATAAATATTCCACCAGACTGCCAGCAATAAATGTGATGCCCCCCACTTAAAACCCAGGTCAGTAATTAAGGAGCCTAAATCCTCACTACTAACTCCAGTGTGGGATCATCATAGAAAACACCAGAGTGCACAGCACACAAGAGTAAAGTTCCACAATTTCCCTTAGAAACACAACAGGAACATGCTCTGTTTCCTAGTACTGGACTATATACCTCTTTCCACCCCAAATGTAATCCCTTATCATACACTTCAGAGCAATGTGTTCTAGTTAAGACTTCTGACTCACTCACACTCAAAATTTAAATTCCACACACTCTAACGCTCACACTCAAAATAAATTTAAATTTCACACACTCTAACACTTATGGGAAGCTTGACACACATTTCCAGCTGTGTCCCCTCCACAATAGACATTTTCAACTCTGCCACCACAGTCAGACAGTTCTACATGCCCTTCAAAGGGTGATTAGTTATTAAAATTTAAATATCAAAATAAATGATAACTATGACCAGAAGCAGTCTGGCATTCAAGGTGACCTGGGGAGTATCAAACAGGTATAACACTCTCTAATTTCTAAAGAATATACTGATTGTCCAGCCATAATGTAAAGTAATGAAAAACATTTAATAATAAATAAAACAATTACAAGAATGCAAATCAATAATTTCAATAAACACCAGAATTCAATCACCAGAAATATAAATGTAAACTGCAGGATAAGAACCCATCATTTAAAAGTAATTATATCTAAAAAACTTAACTTTCATAATCTAACTAAAAAATACTGTCCCTGATCTAATCTAAAATATAACAGCAAGGCAAAGACAGTCTTACAGTTTTTGGTGAGTTCTTTTTCTTGGGTATCCACTGCACATCACTGCAACTGATTGCAACTCTTAACTAACTGCCCTTCAAATGACTTTAGCAGTCTCTTTCATAGTTCAGGTTAGCAGTCTCAACTGCCTTATTTTAAAAATAACAATCAGCAAGTTCTTTTTCCTGTCAATCATATGTTCAAATAATCACCTAGCAACCAGGGACATTCTAATGGCATCACCTAACTGATCAGTTGATTCTCCACAGACAGTTTGTACTTTAGAATCTCCCTCACAAATATGTGCAATTAGATGTGTATCGAATACTGACAGATTCTTTAAATATTTTGTTTAATCAGGGAAATATTCAACATTTTAGAAACTTATTTACATTTTCACAATTAGACATGCTGGCATGCAATGCAAGTTAATCTGAGAATATACACAAATCTGCTACCAGACAAGCTAACACAGATGATAGTGTTTTCATTTTCCTCAAACACATTATCTCTAACATTTGAATTCATATGAAGTAAGGCTAGATTTAATTTCCTCATATATAATTTAAGTTTAAATACATAGACACATCAATGTTAGGTCTAGGAATAAAAATGTATCCCTTTTGGAATACACTAATGTGAGCTTTGGTCACATTTATACCACTCCAATTAAAATATTAAAACCTTCATAAGAAAAAACAACCTCATCTTTAACCTTTATTTCCCACATTCCAATCCCCTCCCCCTTACTTTGAACCCCCCTCTCTGATTGTGGTTTCCTTTCTCTTTCTTTTTGGAAAATTGTAAAAAGTAATAATTTTTGGAACAAGATAATTGGGGAAATAAACTTCTGATTTTTTGACAATCATTTCATAAAGGGGAAACTTGGACGAGTTATTGAGTTCAGGTGGGTCAATATCACAATATGCCAGTATTGCTATTATAACCAAAATTAAAACTGCTGTCCTTAAAAACCCTTGCCCCTTTTGGAAAAGAATAGACAACCCCATTCTCATATTCTTTACGAGCTCTATTTATTTATTTTTTACATTTCCTATTTCTTATATTACATTATCAATTAAAAAAAAGATATCATAAAAAACAGAATACATTTCAAAAAGTAAATAATCATGAATTAATCTGTCCAAATCCTGAATCTCTGCAAGTAACAAATACATTTGTCTATGACTGTCTTTAATAAGTGCCATCATGAGTACAAAACCATGTCTGTCAAACATGGCAATAAGTTTTATATGAAAAGCTGATTTGACAACAATTCCATTCAGAAATTTCCACATTCTAAGATACCTTGGCACTTGTTTAGAGTCAGTGCATGTGTTTAAATACAAATTATACAAATGCAAACTTTTAAACATAAAACTTTTTTTTCAAAGTTATTCAGAGATTCCTTAAGCCTAGATCTTTCAACCATCATATCAGTAGTGAAAATGTCTAGATTAAAACCTTTATTATAACATTCCACAATGTTAAAAGGTTTATTATTACCAGTTGAGGAAGACAATGTACTCCTACTTTGGGAAGGTCGGGATAGTAAAAATATAGTAACACACAAAAACAAAATGCCAGCAAGAGGGGTCCACATGATGATCAAAACAGAGATTTAATAAAGATAAAATAAAAAAAAATGTGCATTACTAGTTCATATACAATACTGCATCATTTTGTTTGATAGTAAAGACTCAGACCTATGTCTAACAGCATCATCAGTTGCTGGATTATAATCCTTGTTGTCCAAATTAAATCTGAGTTTAATATCCTTGGAACAACTACTAGCATAAATAGCTTCATTACTGGAAAGTCAATTAGAGGAATGACTAGACCTGTTAGCTCTCAGGGAAGAATGTGATGCCATTACATCATTAACTTGATGTGTCAACAAAAAAAATCTAACCCGGTACATTCTCCAATCAAATTGCCACATTGAGAAGCAAAGATTTCACTCAATGTATTCCCACTAAATGGATCTGAAAAGGACATGGCTAAAAGGAGAAACTCCCACAAATAAGCTAATAGCTATTGCAAGGCAGCAGGTGACCAACAACAATTAAAGTAACCAAATTGATGTCAACAAGACACAAGGATAGTACAAACATAAATCTACAAAAATCACTTCCCAAGACATGTAGAAAATACTTTCATTAGTTAAGTGCTTTCATGCAGGATAAGATATCCTGACTTCTTCAGAACACTAAACAAGAACAAATAAAAATCTTTCAGTCTTAAATAACACCATGATCATGTGACCAATTAACAATTACTGCATAAAAATCAACATTTAAAAAGACAGTAACAAGATTATTCAAACACAGTTCAAATAATTGTAAACCAAACACATCAAATTACTTCTTATACTGGTAAATGAAAAAATAATTCTTAATTTCCTGAATGTTGTCAATGTGATGAACAGGGAGAAGATTTTGATGGTAATACATTCTGAGTATTTATTTTTTGTTTTGATTACCCCTTGTAAGAATTTAATTTATTTAATTATTTATTTTATTTGATATTTGTTCACTGAGTGTGTCTGACTAATCCAAATCCCTTTTTAAGTGGAGGCCCAGGGAGAAAGGCTCTACAAACATTATTGCTAAAAAAGTAGTACACAGGCAAATTCAATATAAATAGTGTTTGTAAAGGATATACAGAACATAAGAGAGCCATATGCTGAATGATAAAATTGCTGCAGTAGTCTGGTAGGTGAGGGAAGTTGCAAGTGGTTAGCAAGAGTCAGGGAGATAAGAAATGAGAGATAGGGTAAGTCGACAACGTGGTTTAGAGTAGATAGCATCAGATAGGAGGGAGTAGAAGAGGAAAAGGGTATAGGTATAGGGTGGAAGTAAGTGGGGGTTAGAGTGGGAGGTTGGGTTTGGTTATGGTGAATTAATGCAGCGACATTTCCTCAAGTTAAGTAGAAGATTTTTTAAGGCTTTTTTGAATTCATGTGTTTGAGATATAGTTCTAATGGGCAGAGGCAATTTGTTCCAGGATAGGGCAGGAGTGTAGCTGTATAGATTTTGGATAATTCGTTTTTTAGGTTTGTATATTTCTAGGTGTAGTTGGTTGGAACTCCTAAGGGATCTTGTAGGAGTATGTAGAAAGATGAGTGAGGAGATGGCTGGGCAGGAAGAGGGCTTGGTAAGAATAGTATGAATGATAAGAAGTTGAGGGAGGAGGAACTGGTAGGAGAATTCCAGCCAGTTTAAAGATTTGAGTGAGTGCAGTGGAGGGAGTTGTTGAGCTGGCTTAGAGCGAACCTGGCTACTTTGTTGTAGGTGCTTTCAAGGGGTCTATATTATAACATCGAAGTCTAAAAACATCGAATGTTATAATATTGACCCCATTCAATCAAAACACCAGAAAACTGAACAGTCAGAATAGCAAATGTTTTCCCAGGGAAAAAAATTGCTGTTCCAACAAACATACATACAACTCAAGCACACCAAAATAAATAATCCACACACATACACTTCATGAAACTGTACACTAAACCAGACATACAGCACTAGCTACCCACTTACCTTAACCCAACCCTAACCCTAAGGTCCCTAACTATCGCACACTCACCTTACCCGGTCCCTAACCCTAACTCACCTACCCAACCCTAACCCTCACATCCACACAATCGCACATTTACCTGACCCGCGCCCTAACCCTAACTCACCTAACCCAAGCCCAATCGCACACTCACCTTCATTCGCACACTTACCTTAACCAGGTCCGTAACCTACACTCCACAGTTGAGGAAATAGCGAAGCTGCAGAAATGTCCCACTGAATACTTTCCCTAGGAAAGTATTCGGTGTTCTGCAGCTTCGCTATTTCAAGCGTTCGCTCTACTGGGTTCAATATTATAACATTCAAAGTTTTTGAACTTTGATGTTATAATATAGACCCGCTTTCAAGCTTGGTTAGCAAAGAGGAATGAAAGTTAGTCAAAATTTGTGAGCTGTATAGGAGACTGGGGAGGAGGTAGGCATGGGCGAGAGAGAGTCTGGCGTTGCTGGTAAGGAATTTTTTATTTCTGTAAAGTAAACCTATTTTTTTTCCTGAAATCATATCTAGGATAAACCAGTTGCTTCACTGGGGACATAATGACATTCAAGTTTATTTGAAAAAATCATATGATTTATTACATCTGAATTTTCTTCAGCCCTCTCCAATTCCTCCTGTTCTTCCAGCTTTGCAGGATGTATTTTTTATTGCTGCCTGTGACATGCTGGACAGCCAGCCTGCTGCCCCTTAGGAGGCAGAGGGATTGTATAAAGCTCCTCAGTATTACAAATTTTTGTTTTCTAATCCCAAATCTACTTCTGCAATGATTTCCTAGGCAAATCATTCTGAAGCAAACATTTAGCAAACACTATTCCTTTCTACTCTGATAAGCATAGGAATACCTTTGATAGATTTGGGAAAAGTATATTCCTGTTCCAGATTTATTTTTATGATTCTTAATTGGAAAGCTTTTGCTTGCTTTATATGGGAAGTTTTGGAACATTATTGCTACTTGTCCCTCTTCTGGACAGTCTTGTCTGAATACGCACTTCACTGTGTTTCAAGTAACCGAACATTCTTTGAAGTGTGCTCATGGCTTAGCTGATGCATCATTTAAAGCAGTAGTGACTGTGACGAGAAAGTTTTCATAGTTATATTCTCAGGATTTACCTGAGGATATTAAAGATGAAAGTCTGAATTCTCCTCTTTATAATGAAATTGTTTTTGACCATCTGCTGCTGACATCCTGAAAACGGTAATGAGATAGTTAAACTGATTCAAGGGGTGACTCCGCGTTTTCAGTCTTTTTCATAGTTATATTCTTAGGATTTACCTGAGGATATTAAAGCTGAAAGTCTGAATTCTCCTCTTTATAATGAAATTGTTTTTGACTCTGCTGCTGACATCCTGAAAACTGTGATGAGATAGTTAAACTGATTCAAGGGGTGACTCAGCGTTTTCAGTCTTTTTCTCCAAATTTGTTAAATGTTTCATCTCTGACTCAAAATCATTTAAAAAAAAAAGCTAACAAAGTAGACTCAGTAAATGGCTGTCAATTCACATTCAAAAAACAATGTCATTTGGGATCCAAAATGAATAGAGAGCCTCCCAGAATCTAAGATAACCCAACAAGTCCAAATAACTGTCTTGAAGTATTAATTCCCCCTTTCTACTTTAGCAAGCCTTTGAATCTCCCAAAAATCTGACTTTCTATTTCTCTCTTTGGCACCAGATAATGTTAGACAAATGTATTCTGAGAATGATCATCATGGGTACAGATGGCAGTGTATGTCCATCTCTACTTTTCAGGGGACTCCTCCTCATTCACCAGAAAGAAATTCATTTTTCACTCCTGTCATTCAGCATTTGCTGACTCAGGAGGTCATAGCGCCTGCTTCCCTTTCTCATTGAATGTTTTTATTCAAGAAGGTTTATGATATAAAAGAAATAAGGGTAACGCTAAATATCAAGAGAGCTTATTATCATATTCCCACAGCCTCATATTTCAAATGTGTTTTATTGTTTTGTGTGTGTCTGAATTACACTGTCAGTTGTCTATAATACCCTTTGGGCTATCCAGTGTTCCAAGGGTATCCACAACATGTCTAGCTTTTGTAACTTGTATGGTATTCACAGTTTTTCTTTATTTAGATGACTTGCTTATCTTTGTAGAGTCTTTTTCAAAGTGTGAGGATTGAGGAACCTCTCACTTGAAAATGAGATATCCTTCACAGACTGGTATTCCAGGAGAATATTAAAAAGTCTTGTCTGACTCCTTTCTTCAGCATTGTTTTCCTGGGGGGGGGTCTGCACGATTCTTAGGTTTAAAGTGCTTCTTATATCTCTTATATCTAGATCTATTCCTGAGTTTTTCTACTCAGTGCAGGACTTTAGCAAGGGAATTTATCACAGTACTAGAATTTATGGTATCTGTAATTCTTATGATTCCTCTAGGCAGTCTTCACACGAAAAAGATTCAATGGAAACTAAAATCTGTATGGTTTCAGCATCAGCACTCCCTGACATTTCAAATTACAGTTTAGGAATTTGTAAAGAGGGAACTGCTTCAGTAGAGGTACCAGTTTTATCTGAATCTGGGTCTCCTATTCTTTGTTCCAGCTCCAATACAGTATGTAACAACAAATGCTTCAGATTTTGCTTGGGGAGCTGTGTATTTGGGGGACAAAAGTGCAGCATTTTTAGAATGAAAAAGAGACTAAAACACATAAACATAAAAGAGATGTTAGTAGTAATAAATGCACTGTATTTTCATTCTTCCATGGTCCCCAGGTCTACTGCAAGGGATTACAGATAGTACCACATACACAGTTTTTTTTTTCAGATCTTAACCTCTGTGCAGTTTATGCATAGTAGCTATGCAGTACAATCTCTAGCTACAGCTTACATTTTGTCAGAGCTAAACATTATGGCAGGCCCGCACAAATAGAAATTGATATGTGAGTTTCAAGAATTTGATCCCACTGTGGAGAACACATCAGATAGAGCTGTTTGCCCCCATTCTTAGGAAACAACTTGTAAAATTCAGCTATGGTATTCCTTGTTAGCAGGACTAGAAAACAGATGCATTCTGATTTTCTTGGATGAGAATGTTCCTAAACCTTTCAACCTTTTCCACCAATATCCAGGGTAATTGTGAAGTTTCAGAAGACTCTACAAAGATAATTGTGGTGACTCCCTTCTTTTAGAAATGACCAAGGGCAATCACTACAAGCTTCCACACAGACCAGACCTAGTCACGTGAGCTAGAGATGGTTTGAAACATGCCATCTTAAAAACTCTTCAACTAATTGCCTGGATAACAGAATTTTAATGCCTTATAGGCATCTGTTTTCTGAGAATATGTAGCAATTATTAAGGGAGGCAAATATACTTCCTACAAAGAAATCATATATTGGCAAATGGAAAAGATTTTCTAGATGATGCCGTACTACAAATCAAGACCGTTTTAAGACTATTTCTGTGGTTCTACAATATTTGTGTGAGTTATTATCCTCTGTCCTTTCTTGCTCCCCTGTCAAGGTTCATTTGTCAGCCATTTCAGTATGTCTGCCTATGAACCACCCAGTTTCAATGCATTCCCATATGAAAATGTTTTTGAAAGGGGGGGGGGTCTGCTTACCCATCCACTTGGAAAGCAGCAGGTAACTCAGTTGGAATCTTAATATTCTTCTGGAAAACTAACTTTTGCTTCATTAGAGTTTAACATGGAAAACAGTTTTGCTTATGCTGTGACTTTTGTAAGAAGAGTGTTTGTGTAGCAAGCTCTCATGGAGGGTCAACCTTATCTAATGTTTCACATAGATAAAGGTTTCTTTGAGAACAAAACATTCATTTATGCCAAAAGTGGTATCCAAGTTTTCTTTAAGCCAGTCTATCTGTTAGAAAAATCTATACATGCTGCTTAGAAAATATATTTACATACATGCTGCCTAGAAAAATATATTTACAATGTGTGCTGCTTAGGAAGATGTGTATTTAAACATTCAAACATATATAAGTTGTGTGATCAAATATATAGAGAAATGTGTGCTTTAGTTAGGAATAAATGTACTTAAATCCATAATAAAGAATAAAGGTTATGTAATGCATTTAATTCTGTCTTACTAGAATAATAGTAGAAATAAACCTGCATATTATTGCTTGAAGCACAAGCTGCAGTGTAATCAGAAATTTGACCTTGGCAGCTTGCAGATGCAGTCTGGCTCATGTCTTTCAAGTAAAGATTATTTTGCAAAGTTAGAAAATAATAAATCTGTTCGCATGTGTGTCCTCTTTCCTGCCTCCACCAGGAGAGTAGCCTTGTCACTATCTCTGATAGTGCGCAGCTGGGACAAGAAAGACAAAGGGAGGCATTAAGGAAGACATACATCTATTGTATTTGAACTAATCAGAGAACCTTGAATTGGCTACATCCTCAGGAGGTCATCGTGACTGACCAGCTGCTTGCAAGGCTGCAACATTCTCATGGGAAAAGGACTTTTGAAAACACAAATTCAGCACTTTTATGAATTACTGTGATGTAAAGACCCTGTCACTGACCACACCAGTGAGGTGGGCAAAACTGATAATGAAATGTATATAACCAATGTGTTTTGGTCAATAAAGCAGTCAAAATTCTATACAAACTTTGTGTATGGTTTTTTGCCTCCTAATGTACATTAGAGCTTTAAGATATCTGAGTCCTCCTGCATTATTGTTTGTTATTAATTGACATTGTGTTTGAATAACTCAATGATTTTTACAGTCTGACTCTAACAATTTATTTAACATTTTGGTCCTTCGGACCGGAATTCCCTTGGTAAGCTGCAGGTCACAGAGTGCATAAGTGCTAATAAATCTGCGCAGGAGAAGCTGCCGAAAAGAATGGTTCTTCTTAAAGTGAAAAGACCTCCGACTGAATTGTTGTATGTAAAGAGGCTGTCCACTTTCTGATCTGTGGCTGAAAAGCGGAAGACTGGGCCCCAAGGAAAAACAATAAGAGCAGGAGGCTCAGGTAAGAAGAATTTCCCTCTTTGTCTTTGTTTTAGATCAGGGACCAGGTTACACTGTGCTATTGCTAAGGTTTGTGATAGCAGGGAGAGAGAGAGTCAAAGTATTGTATCTTGAGTCATAGATCAGGGAATAACAAAGCAAAGTAAACAGTCATTCTAGACACTACTGTGGATATGGGGAAATAAGATACCACGTGGTACAAGAGAAGGGTTACGTAACAGTCTTTTTAAGACATGGGAAATCAGTGCACTAAGAGATCACGAGATCCGCCCCTAACGGATAATGTGAAGCATATGCAATTACAGTAAGCAAATAATGTGAGATATTTTGCAAAATGTGTTAACAACTATAAATTTGATAGTAAACTAGATAAACTTTCACTAGTTAAACTCCTTAAACAAGCTTTAATCTGATGCAGGCGTCAGGCAAAAGAAAAACAGAAGCTTAAAAATTCTGAAACATTTTTAGACAACAGAGTGAAAGGTCTAACAGACAGAATCTCTGAAAAATGAAAACTTAGAGCAGACTGGACTTGCATTAATTAATGCATACAGCAGGAAATGAGACAGTAGATGGATATTATGCTAGATTATTAAAATGCTTAAAAAAGCAATTAAAAAAATATATATATACATTTTTAAAAGGTTGCATTGCCTCTGTTAGTAGTTTTATTACGAGGCATATGATAAATCACTGAACAAGCAGGCTGCAAGCCTTACTTGAGTATGCTAGACGTACTGAAAGACACCTTAATAGTAAAAAGAAAAAAAGGGGCACAAGTCTTCACTGTTGAAGACGGAGCTGAAGTATTTGTATTACAGTCAGGTAAAAAGGGCATCTAGCTAGGGACTATAAACAAAATAAGAAAGCAATAACAGAAGATAAAGGAGATGTGGACTGACTATATAATAGTGATAATAACCAAAAATCATCAGAAAAGGTTAATAAACAAAAAGAAAATGTGAATGTAGTAGAGGGAATAGAGGAAGTACAAACAGATGTAAAGAATAAAAATGAAAATAAAATTTTAGATTTAGCATTGTTGAGCCTGGAGCTCTACCTAGCAAATACAAAACCAGAAGTAACACTTCTGGTGGAGGGAAGAAAGGTCAAATTCCTGTGTGACTCAGGAGCGTCACGGACTTTGATACACCCCTCCAAGTTACCAAAACATTCTAAATCACCTAATTATATATTAGTAAAAGCAGCAAATAGACAGCTATACAGGGAACCACTTTCCCATAATATAGCAATAACTGACCCTGTTTCAGGTATGACTCAGAAAAGTAAAATTGTAGTTTCTGCAAAAATATCCAGTAAACTTACTGGGAAAAGACCTTGTGCAGATATTTGGCATAGCAGTAGTTCCTACCATGCAGGGTATGGAAGCACAAAGACAAATGAATGCTCTTGTGGTGTGATCAGAGGGTGAAGCCTATTATTGGTACAGCCAGGACCTAGTTATGATTGGTCCAGGGGCAGTAACCAAAGAACTGATAAACGTAGCCATCAGTAAGGTACCCTCCCTTGACACTGATCAGCAGCACTTGTTACATTGTACTCCATACTACTGTAGCACACCAGGACCTAATAAAAAATATAAGTAAAAATCCTGCTGACAAATTAATATTACAAACTTTATGCTGGGATACTGAGGGAAACAGTGTAGTAAGCTGTTCATTACCTCAGGAGTTCATGAGATTGTATAAGTCCAATAGACTGCCACATGTCAGCTTGACAAAAACAAAAGTTTTAAATGGGCAGACTTAAAAAAAAGGTAACAAAATGGGAAAACAGACTGATTTAAAAATGTCAGGACAAGGGATATAATAACAAAACTGAATTGGTTGTCACAGACACATACAGCTGTACACTTGCAATCTAGTAAGGACAGCTGATTAGCATTTTATTAAAAGAAAAAGAAAAGGCCTTGTGTAAAATTCCAACAACTCTGTGGTCAACAGGCAAGTTAAATGTAGGGCTTATTCAAGCAGCAGGACCAGTTACAATTACCCCAAAGTCAGCTTTTAGACCACAGAAAAAACAATACATTTTGGAAAAGAATGCAAAAGTAAAAATTAAGCCTATAATAAGCAGCATTACTCAAAAGGAGTACTGGTAGAATCTCCTGATTCACCATGTAATACACCCTATTTCCTGTTAAAGAAAGGCAAACGGGGAATGGCAGATGGTACAAGATTTATAAGCTGTGAATAATGCAGTAATACCTAAAGCACCTACGGTGCCAGACCCACATACCTTGTTAAATGATTTAAAGCCACAACAAAAGTATTTTACTGTGGTAGATATAAGCAATGCTTTCTTTTCAATACCTATACATCCTGATAGTCAATATTGGTTTGCATTTACATTTCAGGGTAAAAGGTATACATATACACGACTACCACAGGGATATTGTGAGAGCCCAATAATATTTGCACAAAAATGGCTAGCAATCTGGCAGGGTCTACCCCACCAGAAGGTAGTCAAATTTTACTTTATGTAAATGACATCTTGCTAGCAGCACCCAGCAGCAGTGCAGGGTGAATACAGTAGCATTGTTAAAATTTTTAGTAATACAAGGACACAAAGTAAACAAGAGTAAGTTACAAACTTTGGGAAAAAAACACAGGTTAGATACCTGGAATATGTGATATTCAGTAAAGGTAAAATACTAAATAGTGGGAAAGAGAAAAGGAAAAAAAAACAGCAATTTTGCAAGCACCCAAACCAACAACTAAAAAAGAAATAATGTCTTTCCTAGGTACAACTAATTTTTGTTGGAACTGGGTACCAAATTATTTTACAATGAAAACAAAAGCAGAAATGGCTTTCTGCAGGTTGAAGCAGTTAATAGCTTCTTCATTAGTTTTAAGACTTCCAAGTTATCACAAACGTTTTTTTTTTTAGACCATAGATTGTAAGCAATGGTACATGACATCAGTATTAAAGCAACAACATGGGGATAAGCAATGCCCCATAGCTTACTATTCATTACAGTTAGACCCAGTGGTGCAATCTTTGCCTCACTGTGTACAAGCAGTAGTTGCAGCAGCAATGGCAGTACAGGCTTCAGCCTCAATGGTGTTATTCCACCCTCTCACATTGAGAATGCCTCATGCAGTTGCAATAATTCTGCCACAAGAAAAAGTTGCATACCTTTCTCCTGCTAGACATCTTTCATGTATGACCATACTGCTGAGTCAACCTCATATAAACAGTTAGCTTTACCTAGACAAGATCTTACAAATATGCCCTTAAATAATGCTGAGGTGACATATTACGTAAATGGCTCATGCAGAAGGGGTCCTACAGGGAAAAATCTGGTGGGGTATGCAGTAGTTACAGACACTAAAAATTTAAAAGCACAAACTTTGCCACACAACTTGTATGCTCAAGCAGCAGAACTGGTAATTTTGACAGAAGCATGTATTTTAGTAAAAGGCAAAAAGTAAACATATATACTGATAATCAGTATGCTTTTCTACAGTGCATGTGTTTGCACAATAATAAAGAAAATAGAGGGATGATTACATCCAGTAAAAACCTATTAATCATGCAATTTATTTTGGAGCTATTAGAATCTATTCAGTTGCCTACCAAAGTAGCTATTTGTAAATGTGTAGCTCATACAAAACAACAGGATAAAATTTCAAAAGGTAATGCACGAGCTGATGCAGCTGCAAAGCAAGCAGCCTCAGACTCAGGAACTTTATTTTTTAATAAAAATTACAGCCCTTTGAGATTTTACATTTAGACATGTTAAAAACAATGCAAATGCTTACTACAACAGCAAAAACAAAACTGGGTAAAACAAGGTGCAATTTTTAAAATGGACTGTACATTTCCAAAGAAAAAAACAATATTACCGTCTAATTTATTTAAAATGCAGCTTTGTTGAGCCATGGGCAGAGCCATGTCTCAACAGGGGATGGTACAGTTAGTAAATAAAATATTCCAAACATATGGATACATAAATTATACAATAAAATTTTGTGCAGCTTGTCATACTTGTAACAAGCACCATGCACAAGGAGCATTTAAAAACAAGCAAGGGAGTTTCCCTACACCACCATATCCATTCCATACTATTTGTATGGACTTCATAGAGTTAAATAAGTGTGAAGAAAAAAAATACTGTTTAGTGATCATAGATATGTTTTCAAAATGGGTAAAAGCTTTTCCTTAAGGAATCACTGTGCTTACCACCCACAGTCAGCAGGACTGGTGGAGAGGTACAATGGGATTTTAAAAAAAAAACAAGTTAAAAAAGTTGATGAGTAAGACTCAGAAGAATTGGATTTGCTGTTTACCTCTAGCATTGCTGAGCATGAAAACAGTAACAAATGTGAAGGGTTTAATCCCCTTTAAAGTAGTATTTAAAAGGGCATATTATGTGCCTCAGTAAAAAGCTCTCATGCCTGCAGGGCTGGAGGCTGACAGTTCACTAGCTAATTAAATAAAAAAACTGTTATGAATAAATCTGTTTTGCAGTTTAACTCTTTTTCAGACAAAAACTTTCAGCTAAATAAAAACTTTGTGACTGATACACAAGGGCAAAATGGCCAAGAGTAAAAAGACAAAAAGCAGAGCAACCCAAGAACTATTGCATAATTATTTTAACTATGTATTTGTTAACTATAAGTGTGACAATTTTTCTCTTATTGTGGTTTTTCCCTGCACTCAACCACACAAGTGAAAGTGAGAAAACGTGATAAACTGTTTATAGACTGGCATCCAAATTTTAACACACCTGGCCATGAAGCAAGTGTATACAGAAACTATGCACATTTCAAATTGCTGAGTTTGTACAGCTATACCAACAAAATATAATAGACTTTAACGTCCTCTGTCCCTCTGGGGATAAAATAAGACTTTGGAAAGTTTTTATACAGAAACTGTGAGATCACAGGACAAAATTGCTTTATTTTTACCTGTTCACACAAAAAGGAATTGTATGTCTCTACAAGAGTAATACCCTCCAGGTGGGCTGGAGTAATGGTAATATAACAATGTCTTATCAATGTTACATTAAAGTCAAAAGTGGGGGTACTGTTTGTAATACTAACCATGATTCATATCTGAGTTCAATGAAAACTACATTAAATGTAGTATGTGACAATCTAGTCTTAACTAAGCAATTGTCTATTAGGAATAGAAAAATGTTTCATGCAGGGATAACACGTATCAGTACCAAAGTAATGATTTTATTTGTGGGAAAAAGGCATATAAATGGTTACCTGAGAATTGGTCCGGCAGTTGTTTTTTGGGTTATCTGGTTTCAGCAATAAGACATACTGCAGAATTACCTTTGGGTAAAATACGAAACGTAAGGAAAACAGCTCGAGAATCTGAAGGTCCAGTGAGAAAAAAAACCTGTGAATCCAGTTAGTAAAATCGAAGCTGGTTAAAAAGGCCATAATTCAGTGAAAGACAAAAGTAAATTGACTCATATGAACTTGGGCAACAGTGTTATATCCAGGGCAGGAATGCCACCAGCCTATGGAGCAGTCAAATCGATCTGGGAGCTGAGGAAGCTGTCAAAAAGTCATAAGCAATGCAACTTTTTCCACCCTAGAATTGGTGACTAATGAACTAAATGCAATAAAAACTGTTGTGCTACAAAATCAAATGGCTCTTTACTTCACCCTAGCGGCAAGAGGTGGTACACGAAAAAGAATGCTGTGCGTACATTCCAGACAACCAACATGAAATCAATGACCACCTAGAGGTAATTCAGCAAGTATCAGCAATGACTAAACCAGGCCCAAACCCACTGACGGACTTTTTCCAGAATCTGTTTGGGGTGGGGTTCCATCCTATTAAACATTTAATTGCTATTTGTGTGGGTATACTCCTAATAGGAGCATGTGTTTACTGTGAAATTCCCTGCATGAAAAGATTAATCAAAAATTTGTTGATATATCTGCTACTGAAACTCTTTACCAAAGTGTTGAAATTAAAAGATTAATTTCAAATGATGCTTTTTCTGAAATATAAAACCAATGACTTACTTAGCTAAAAGCCCTTGAAAGGGAAAGGCTGAGAAATAAAATAATATTGTTTATGTTTTAAACAAAATAAAATGCATTAACAGGAGGGAGAATGTTAGAAAAATCTATACATGCTGCTTAGAAAATATATTTACATACATGCTGCCTAGAAAAATATATTTACAATGTGTGCTGCTTAGGAAGATGTGTATTTAAACATTCAAACATATATAAGTTGTGTGATCAAATATATAGAGAAATGTGTGCTTTAGTTAGGAATAAATGTACTTAAATCCATAATAAAGAATAAAGGTTATGTAATGCATTTAATTCTGTCTTACTAGAATAATAGTAGAAATAAACCTGCATATTATTGCTTGAAGCACAAGCTGCAGTGTAATCAGAAATTTGACCTTGGCAGCTTGCAGATGCAGTCTGGCTCATGTCTTTCAAGTAAAGATTATTTTGCAAAGTTAGAAAATAATAAATCTGTTCGCATGTGTGTCCTCTTTCCTGCCTCCACCAGGAGAGTAGCCTTGTGCACTATCTCTGATAGTGCAGCTGGGAACAAGAAAGACAAAGGGAGGCATTAAGGAAGACATACATCTATTGTATTTGAACTAATCAGAGAACCTTGAATTGGCTACATCCTCAGGAGGTCATCGTGACTGACCAGCTGCTTGCAAGGCTGCAACATTCTCATGGGAAAAGGACTTTTGAAAACACAAATTCAGCACTTTTTATGAATTACTGTGATGTAAAGACCCTGTCACTGACCACACCAGTGAGGTGGGCAAAACTGATAATGAAATGTATATAACCAATGTGTTTTGGTCAATAAAGCAGTCAAAATTCTATACAAACTTTGTGTATGGTTTTTTGCCTCCTAATGTACATTAGAGCTTTAAGATATCTGAGTCCTCCTGCATTATTGTTTGTTATTAATTGACATTGTGTTTGAATAACTCAATGATTTTTACAGTCTGACTCTAACGAATTTATTTAACACTATCCATCTCCCTGTCTTCTTTCTAGAACATAAAGATTAGGGAGAAAGGTTCTTCATACTCTGTATGTCCATAGGCAACTTTTATATTACCTTGACAGGGTGTGTGGAAGGAGCCCTTAAGCTTTGGGTGCTAGTTTCCTGTTATAATAATAATAATAAAATAATAAAATAATAATAATAATAATAATATTATTATTTCAGGTGCTTTACTCTTAGAGTCCAAATTCTGCATCTGGTGACTGCTTTCACTCTGGCAAAGGTAAGCCCATGACTCTATTCGGTACTTAGTTAGGAATTCATTCACCCATGCTTCTTTTTGAGAATTGCTCCCACATACCATTTCAATACACACTTTTAAATTCACTTTTGTCAGACAAAGACTAACTCTGAAGTACTTTCTCATGTTCTTCTTTCAATTATCCGTAGCAAAAACTGAAGGGAATAGCAGTTTTTTGCAAGCATATAAGGGGTCATAATCATTCCCTTGAAAATCCATAACATCAACCCAAAATTCAAATTTAAAAAGCTGTTATTGCTTGATCAGTTGATTTTCAATCAGCTATACTGGCTTTTTCACCCATTGATAAAAAGATACATCAGCAGAATTTTCTATTCATATATATATATATATATATATATATATATATATATATATATATATATATATATATATATATATACAGGTGTATTCATATGTATCAAATGCATCCATCATCAACATGCTAATTAGCTGAAACCATACAGATCAACAAGCAATTATGCATCCACAGAGAAACAGCTTCTGTGCATACAAACAAACAAATAAGACATTGTTTTTTTACAGGGGGTGCTTGCCCCTCCTACACCCCCACACCCCTGCTAATTATATATACTCAGTCCTAGATCACACAAGCACAGGATAAGGTCATATTTCCCAAACTGACACCTGTTGACCAGCATTTTCGGTAGTAAAAAATTGCTGGCTAAATAGTTGTCAAACTGTTAACTGTTTATGTGGTACTATCTGTAATCCCTTGCAGTAGACCTGGGGACCATGGGAGATTGAAAATACAGTGCATTTATTACTATGCTTACACACACACACATATTTATACAAATATATATACAGATCTACTTTAGTAGATCAAATTAACAGAAAACCAAATAGATGAGAAGAGCGAACATTTACAACAATGAACGTTTACCATTTTGAAACTAGGAAGAACGAAACATGAAGTGCACATATTACACACCACTCAGAGTTTATGAATGGAGATTGCTGTGCACTGAGAAGTACAGCTGCTCCATTTAAGTACTTGATTCGACACAAAAATGTACCTTTTTCAACATTTCTGAATGGAGATCAAGGTACAGTAATGATCAGGAAATTTACCCTTTTCCCCACTGCAATCTCGGAGTTGGTTTATATAGTTTTCAGGGGGTTGAGGGGGTGCAGGGGGGCTTGTCCCCTGCAAGAACATTGAAAAGGGTACATTTTCATGTTAAATCAAATGATTAAATGAAGCAGCAGTTTTTCTCAGTGCACTGTGATCTCCATTCAGCAGCTCTGAGTAGTGTGTGACATGCGCAGTTAGTGTTTTAATTTTACCTTGTTTCGAAATGGTAAACATTCGTTCTTGTGGGATTATGGTCTTCTCGTCTCATTGATTTTCATTTCAATTTTCTGTCAGTTCGATCTACTGAAGTGCATCCAGATACACACACACACACACACACACACACACACACACACACACACACACACACACACACAGATTGGCCATTCCATCCTTCCTGTAATGATTGGCATACAGGTCAGCAGATTGGCAGAGATGTCAGATCACTATAATACAGAGATTGAATAGTATGCCCCTTTCCCTGGTATTGTGCAGTGTCATTCTTGGAAAGTAGAAGTGAGTGTTAGGGGCCACATGGGGGCTTGCCCCCTGCAAAATATGTTGATTTTGAGTTTGCATGCTCCAGGATTATGTCTTGGAGCATGCGCATCATTAGACTGATCTTTTGAGTTCAATCATGTTTTGTCAGTGTTTGTGTCATTCTGTTGTGTGGTTGACCAACTTACATAGACCCATGTATGTATCATGTAGATACGTGCACAGATACACACACACACACACACACACACACACATACACACACGGCTTTGTTTGTCAGATGTTGCAAATGATACTAGTTTGGGCATACTCACTAAGCAGACAAAACCTTTCAAACATTACAAATGTCAAGTTCTTATTTATTGAAAACTGTACCTAATTGCAGGTTTTAAATTATGTAATACTGATTATTGTAAGAGGTGATTAACAGTCATCTGTAGCACTTTCACAGAAGTCTATGACCAGAACTCTATCTGAAACTAAAACGGTATATCTTAAGTGTCACTGTCATTAAATGATTCAGCATAAACAGAGCAGCTGATTAGGTGCAGTCCTCCTGTGTTATACTAATAAAATGCTGAACATAGATGTGATCTAAGATAGCACAGATTTACTCTACTTGCATACAGTTGTCTGAAACACTTATCTGCCACCCAGAAACAACTTCATATGTTCATTGATGCATAGGTGTCAGTCAAAGAAGAAAATATCACCCACCAGGTACGTGCTCCAAAACAATCAAAAGCAAATTAATAAAATGAAGAGCAGCAAACCAACAGGCCGATAAAATCCAAACGTTTAACAAAATCTCTTCATAAGTGCATTCTGGATACTCCCTTCTTCAGATGAACACACATAATCACTAACAATTACCAACATTTAATATATTATACCTGGGGGCCAATCAGCTCCCAGTTCTAAAATCCATCTCATTTCATTTCAGTCAGTCTTACTACATCCCCACCCTTTACATTCAAAGTAATCTTTTCTATAACCATAAAAGAAAAATTATGTCCCGCATTAGCTTCAATATGTTGATTCAAAGCATTATGTCAATCATTATTACATACAGAAGACATATGTTTCAGGATTCTATCCTTTAATTTACAGTTGGTCTTAGTAAAAACTTGTACAATTTTTGCACAAGGCTAAATATACAATATTTGATGTCTGACAATCTGCATATAAATCAAAAACATACACCTGCCTGCTAATAGGATGTATAAATTTAAACTATTGATTAACGAACAAGCTTTACAGCGCCTACAAGGAAAAGTTCCCTGTCTGTTCATTACTAACTTCACCTCACATAAGGGTGATTTCCCATGGCAGAGAATATCCTTGAGATTTCTATAGCACCTAAATATAAAGCTAGGTTTGTTTCCTATAAACTTATACAATTTATCATCTGATGAAAGTATCTTCTAATTACGGTGAATTATATCACAAATTCCATTATCACAAATTCCATTTATATTGTTGCTTTATTTTAAATACCATACATACTGGATCATTCTGCTCTTTAATAACATTGTGTCCAGTCTGAATAAATTAATTTCTATTAGAATACCAAGGTTTTGCTCTGTCCTGTCTCCTCTTTATACTAATGCTGATATTATGCTGTATGACTTCTTTCTTATAACCCCTCTTGATCAGGTTCTCTCCTAACCTTTCCACCTCAAAATTGCAATATTCTTCGTTAGTACATAGGCGTGTCTGCCCCTAATTATATTACCAAAAGTACATCTAGGATGCATACTATCAAAGGTTAATAGGGCATTTTTCCAGCAATCTTTCCTGTATAATGCGGTACGTAAACTGCCATCCTGTTGTTTAATTAAATGAACATCAAGGAAATCTATACTGGTCTCTGAATGATGAACAATAAACTCTAAAAAATTATAGTACTTTCTAAATAATTCACAAATAGTTGTAGCTCTTCTTTTTTTCCCCTTCCATAAAAAAACACATAATCTACAAATCTTAGATATTGTATAATTTTAGTTTGCCATATATGATCTTTCTTAAAAATATTCTCATCCTCCCAAAATGCGAGAACTAAATTTGTGTATGAATTGGCACAGAGTGTGCCCATGGCAACACCCTGTGTCTGTTGATATATAGTATCTTGATATAAAAAGATGTTATTTTCTAATACAATATTCAATAATTTACAAATTCTAGTAGTGGTTGTGATATCAAATGTGTTGGTTCGCATTAAAATGGCCTCAATGGCTTGGAGGCCGTATTCATTCGATATCACTGTAAATAAATTGTTTACATCTAACGTGACAAACAAGTGGTCAAAACAGCTAGTCCATTGTAAAGATTCATATAAAGTTCAATAAAACAACAATAGTTCCAGGATGCGAAAAAAGTCACTAATAACCAAAAATGATGCACCCAGTGGCTATCAGGACTCCTGTTTAATAAAAAATATAAAACCAATGCACAATCCAATAAGTTAAGCACTTTCAACAAACATTGACTTCATCAGAACTGTGATCCACATTTAAAACCAAAATTAAATGACAATACAATGCATTTTATTGGCTGAAAGGTTAATAATGATTAATTCTTAAAGGAATAATTTGTAAAAACCCTCCCATACTACAATAATATATATATATATATATATATATATATATATATATATATATATATATATATATATGAATATATATGTATTAGTACATTTACCAGACATAAAAACCTACAAAGTACAAGAAAAAATACCTATAAAAACTTTTATATATAAATGAACCCTTATAAAACTGTTTAATGTAATATCACAAATGTAAATACATGAATTTAGGTGAACTTGAATAGAGTATGCAACACTAGGCCATTATTCACACAACAATTACTTAATTGTTACTCTATCTTTTAAGGCTGGGGTGATAGATATGGCATCATTTATACCAGGCAGGAAATTGGCGGCTAACCTAAGTTGCCACAGAAGTTCCTTTTTACAAAGCTTATTTTTCCAGTCTCCACCCCTGGGTTCTATGTGTACAGTGTCCAGGATGCCAAATTTAAAACCATGAAAGTTCTCACACCCCAAAGAGTGCCTAAATAAGGCATTAGTCTCTTTTTTATTTTTTGAATCTGATGTATGTTCATAAATTCTCTGTTTAAGAGATCTCTCTGTGTTTCCAACATAAAATCCTGGACATGTATCACATAGTGCCAAATAAACTATGCTTTGAGTGTTGCAATTACCCTGCCTAAAATGTATATTAGTTTTCATCTTGTTGCCTAGTACTACTTTAGATTCCCTAAAAATGTAACTACACTGTGAACGACAGCCACAAATTGTAGTACCTATTCCAGTATTTTGATCCCCCAATGTAGTTCGACTTTTAACTAGTTCTTTCAGGTTCATCCAACCTTGGTGATAAAAAATGGCTGATCACCCACAGCATGATATATTTCCTGATTGACCCTAAAAGTACTCCAGTTCCTTTGTAGGATATTTTTGATGTCCTTAGTTAAAACACTATGTTGGACGATACAGGCTTGCGTATAATTAACAGGTGTAGAGGAAGAGATCTTTTCACCAAGATGAACTTGTAAAGAGGCCTCCCCCCACCCCTAAAAGCAGTTTGTATTTCTTCCCCCACTCACTATATATCCCCTCAAGAATAGCCTCAATCACATCCCTAGGGTATCCCCTTTCAATGAACATATCCCTTAATATCACAAACTCATCTTTAACATCAGCCAAATCTGAGGTTATACGTGCAATACATATTACTTGCCCCTTAATAATGCTTTTTTTCTGCGAAAATGGATGATGACTGGAAAAATGCAAATAGGAGCTGCAAAAGGTATTCTTCCGAAACACCCTACATTTATCACAGGAATATGTGAACTTTAAGAAGGGAGTAGTATTATTTAAATAATCATCTAAAATGGGGATTTTTTCCTTTTCCCCTTTCCATAATATAAAAATATCATGCAGGAATCTATTGTACAATAATATAGGAATAGTCCACAGATACTATTAAATATATGTTGAAGTTTCCAACCCAAAAGGAATATATTGGCATAGGTCAGGGCACATACCGCCCCCATGGCCACACCAGTAACCTGCTGGTAATATTGGCCTTCAAAATATATATATAGTTATTATCAAGTATAATGGCCATCAATTCACATATTAAAGTGACCTCATCATGTGACAAAATAGAGTCGAGGAATAAAATGTCTTCAAAGTATTCCATGACTTCCTGCCTAGGGATACAGGCAAATATATCCTTGACATCTATAGTTAAAAAAACTAAATCAGAACTCCAAATATCCTGATTGGAGACTGGAAAAATAAGCTTTGTAAAAAGGAACTTCTGTGGCAACTTAGGTTAGCCGCCAATTTCCTGCCTGGTATAAATGATGCCATATCTATCACCCCAGCCTTAAAAGATAGAGTAGCAATTAAGTAATCAGGGTGTGAATAATGGCCTAGTGTTGCATACTCTATTCACGTTCATCTAAAGTCATGTATTTACATTTGTGATATTACATTAAACAGTTTTATAAGGGTTCATTTATATATAAAAGTTTTTTATAGGTATTTTTTCTTGCACTTTGTTGGTTTTTATATCTGGTAAATGTACTAATACATCTATATATATATATATATATATATATATATATATATATATATATATATATATATATATATTATTGTAGTATGGGAGAGTTTTTACAAACTATTCCTTTAAGAATTAATCATTATTAACCTTTCAGCCAATTAAATGCATTGTATTGGTATTTAATTTTGGTTTTAAATGTGGATCACAGTTCTGATGAAGTCAATGTTTGTTGATGAAAGTGCTTAACGTATGGGATTGTGCATTGGTTTTTACATTTTTTATAAAAGAGGAGTTCTGATAGCCACTGGGTGCGTCATTTTTGGTTATTCATATAAAGCTGACAAAAATTGTTATGTGTCCCTCAGAATCCATGGAAACTGAGTAAGAACTTTCTTTAATCTTTGTTTCTACTCAGATTGACATATGCTCTGTCATCCACCCTCTCCCTGAGACAATGGGGCTCAGGGAAGGTGCAACTGGATCCTTATGTATTTTGGGTAAGGCCTTAAGTGTAGGAACCACTGGGTATTCTATCCATACAAATTCTAAAGTTGTTGAATCTAACTGGCCATTGTCCAACATGGCCATCAGTTGTATTTTAATTTTCTCTATCATATTGTTAACTAAGAGTGGAGACAACACAATATAAGTGACTGTGTCAGATAATAGGGCCCTCGTCCTATTGTCATAATCTCAGGTTCCATAATTATAATGGCCCCTCCTTTATCGGCTGGTTTCACTACAATTCATTTATCCTGAGCTAATACATTCAAAGATTTCTTCTGTCTATGTGTTAAATTAAAATATCACTGGCATTCATTGTTATCTAAATAGTGACGTATCTCCATTTCACAAATGCTTAAAAAAGTTTGTACTGTGAGCTGCATAGGTGGTATAAATGTGCTAGGTTGCCTTAGTATGTTAACATCAGTACCCAAGCCTTCATTTGTATTATTATTAACATACATATTTTTTAATGTAAGATTTTTACCAAATAACATTAAGTCTAGCAGGATTTCATGACACACTGAGCTTCTACTAGCTATAAAATTTAAACATTTGCTTAAAACAAATTTCTGTTCAGAAGAAAGCTGAACAATAAACAAATTATAAAAGATACAGTCACTGTTCTCAGTCAGGTTGATAGATTGCATCTCTTGTTGTGCCTGGGTCACGAACGACTCCTTCCTCTGTTGAATTTATCCTCACTGGAACCGGTAAAATTGGAAAGATAATGTAGATTTTGCGACTCCCATTTCATGTTCAGTTCCATGCTGTATTTTTGGTCTGGCCCCAAGGCCCAAATCATCAGAATGCTCGATGGAAGCAGAGGAAGTGCCATTCAATACCTTCTCTGCCTCCTGATTGGTTGATGGCATTGCTCCAACAACCCCTGTAACAATTGCATTACCTACATTATTCGGAAGGTCTAAAGTTGTTCCATTTCTTATTTCTTGTATTGTTTTGCTTTTAGTATGATTGTTAACATTCATAGGTGTGTACTAGGCTAATGGCCCTAGAGCCTTTAAAATCCTAGCCCATAGAAGTGCCCTAGTATTGTACCGCCCGATGTTAGTTCCCAGTGCATCTATCAAGTAGAGCCACTGGAGTGATCCCCGGGGTGAACTTTCTATTTCTCATCCACTCATCAAGATTTCTATTGAAGAGGGCCAGTGAAGTGCTCTGCTTGACATGTATTGGAAGTCTATTCCAGAGCATGGGCAGTCTCTGGGTTATGAACCTGTCCCTCCAGCATGTTCTTTTGATTATGGTAATGAGGATGAGGTCTCTGGAGCATGTGGTGCAGAGGGATTGGAATTTCTTAGATGTAGCATTAATAACAGAGGTGGGTCAGACATGGCTTTGTTAAGTCAAGCAGAGAGCACCTCTTAGTAAACCATATGAGACAGAGAATAGCTGGCATTTTTTGAGTCTGTCCATGTAGGGCATGTGTTTAAGGCCTAGGATCCTCTTCATGAGGTACTTTTGCGGCCTCTTCAGCTGTTGCAGGTGTCTAGTGAGGTACATGCCAAATGGGGCATTATACTCTATGATTGGTCTAATGAGGGAAGAGTAGAAATGATGACCTCTTTCTTCCTGGATGCAAAACCCTTGTTAATGAGATGTGCCACATAGAAGGATTTTCTGACCACAGTGGTAATGTGATGGTCGAAGGAACGTTTGCTGTCAATCTGTGTCCCCAGATCTCTTATAACACATTCAGTGTTCAATGGACTCCCATCGATGTGGTAATTAGTAGGAACTGAGTTTTTCCCAAAGGGGATGATGACACATTTTTTGGCATTAAGCTTAAGGCCATGGTTTCGACACCAGTCATCGGTCTCAGTGACGCCTTTTTGTTGGATGTCTGTATCACTTGGGGAGTTAATAATGGCTCCCAGCTTGCAATCATTTGAGAACATGGTCAGCCAGAGTCCCTCTGTGTTGGCCTGGACATCTGAGAAGTAGATGCCAAGCAGGAGAGGACCTAGGACCGATCCCTGTGGGACTCCACTTGTGACTGGTCGGCAGTCTGACTTGGAGTCTGCTACTTTCATGCTCTGGGTTCTATCTGTGAGACAATTTGCAACCCACCTAAAGATATAGGGGCTGATGCCTAGTTTTGTGAGTTTATCAATAATTACTGAGTGAGGAATGGTATCACAGGCTTTGTCCAGATCAAGGTAGGCTGTATGAACTGCCTTACCTTCATCCACAGCTCTGGTGACTGACTCAAAGAAGTCAAACAGGTTGAGCAGGCATGATCTACCTTTCACAAAACCAAATTGCATGGGATCTATGGAGATTCCCTATATCCTTGTTAATTAGGTCCATGATGATGCGCTCCATAGCCTTACATATCAGACTTGTCAGGCTAATGGGGCTATAATTTCCAGGGTCTGTAGTTGCTCCTCCCTTATGGAAAGGGATGACTGTAGCAGTGCGCCATTCAGTAGGGACAAAGCCTGAGGTGAGGCTGTGAGTGAACATGGCACACAGATGTGATGCCAGTTCACTTTATAATTCATGTAGAACTCAGCCAGGGATATTGTCGGGTTCCATGGAAGCTGTATTCTTGGCCTTGGACAATACAGCTTTAACCTGTGCTTCAGTAATGCTGGGTGCCTGGTATTCTTCCTGTATTGAGATTGGTCTCATGGGCAGGGAAGAGGTATAAACTTGGTACTGAAACTGTCGGCCAGTATGCTGGCAATATCTTTTGGCTCAGTATAGGAGGTACCATTGTGCAGTAATTCAGAGCAAATCTGGGTATTGCTGTGGAGATTCTTGATATAACTATAGAAGGCTTTGTGGTTGTTTTTAGTGTCTGCCGCAATTCTGCCTTCATAGCTGGGTTTGGAGGTTTTGGTGAGGGATTTCAACTTTTTATTGAGGCTAATAAGGGAATTTTTCCAGTCTTGGGACTTCACCTTTTTCTGTAACAGTTTCTTCCTTCTGTTGTAGAGTTTATTAATGGCAGGGGACCACCATGTTGGCTTCCTATTTTTGGAGGAGAGCATCTTGGTTCTGTTGGATATGGCTAGTTCAATGCATTTATATACATGTTCGTACAGTGCATTGGTATATGATTTGGCAGTCATGCATCTATTTTCCATTGGCATGGGTGCCATGAAGTTAGCCACCTCTGTTTTTAGGAGTCCAAAGTCAGCTTTGGAGAAGTTTATCATGGTGGATACCTTTGCGGGGGTGTGTCGGTGAAATGTGGATTTTGATGGTGATTAATTTGTGGTCGGATCTAACCAGGGAGGAATTGACTATTGGTGTAGAGCAATGGTTGCCCATGTTAGTAATAACTAGGTCAAGGTTGTTGCTTCCTCTGGGGGAGTAAGAATGAGCTGGTCCAAGGCATTGGAATTGATGAATTCCAGGAAGCGTTGGGCCAGTGCATTGGTGGATGAGTAGTCTTCCAAGTTGATGGAGGGGTAGCTGAATTCACCTAGTATTAGAGTGTTGGGTTGAATCTTAATAGTTTCCAGATTCCTTAGGAATGTGGAGTGAGAGTCTTGGGTCATGGCTGGAGACCTATAGCAGGCTACGACCTGAATTGCTATCTTACCAATGTTAGTTGTACCTGGAATATGTCAGATTCATTATGCTGGGCTACTAGTCTGGAGGTGTGCATATCCTTTATGAATATGGAGACACCACTGCCTTTGGAGCTTCGGTCCATGTTCTGGAGCCAAAAGGTGTGGAATGAGTTATAGCCTGGTAGCACAGGGGTACTTTCTGCTACTTTAAACCAGGTCTCCATTACAGCACAAATGTCAATGTTCTCCATTTTGAGGAGTCCTTCGAGCGAGTGCATCTTGAGATTTAGACTTCTAGCATTGAGCAGCATAACCCACAGATTGCATTTATTTATAACTGTTATGGTGGTAAATTAGTCTTTAGAACACCACCTAAAAAAGGCACTGTAGGGGTGGCAAAAACCGTAGCCAGTACTCGGAAACCTAGGGGTGAAAGATGCAGGCCATATCTGGCAAAACATTGAGGTCTGTCAATCATGTCATCCCAAGTGGACAGATACTGGATCCCCTTAGAATAACACCAGAAACTTAGCCAATTGTTGAAGTCAATAATTTTCTGTTTGTACTGTGGTACCATTCTGGGCCACTGTAGGATGCTGCTCAGGGCTAGGGTCATACCTGCCTGGGCAACATAATACAAGAGCTCTACCATGTCACTTTTCAAGTAGTCCAGGAAGATGCATTTCAGGTCATTCACACCCACATGTACAAAGATACTGAGTATATTGAAGATTTTAAATGGCTTGGTAGTTTTGACTGGAGACCAACCTTATGAAATCTGGTTTGATTCTGCCAGTTGTACAAGATGCCAAAATTCTGAAATCAATATATTCTCTTTGCTGAGATGCAACACCAATAGAGATAATTGTAAATAAGGGCAGTACATAAGCTTCCCCTTGCATGATGACATGTAAAATTCCTTGCCAAGAGAGCTTTAATTTGGGTGCAGTGTGTGTTTACACTAATGTTCTTTTTAAAAACATCTGCCTCATATGGCTGTTCTTCTCTCTCCAGCACTTCACAAAACTGTCATACCATTTTGGATCTAGTAACTGGCATTTAACATTATACTGCTAGAAGTAATCATCCACTCCTGCCCCTCCCATCAAATCCTGAAAAATCTATTTTTTATTACTGGTGACATTTTGATTTGACTCTCTTGCCTTAAACACACTGTCTCCTAATAGGACTGCACAGTCACCAATACCACATTCAGATGCATGATGTGACTCTAGATATTTAACATACTTTAATATTGTTTATATATGTATTGATCAATCTATATGTATTTGTCACTGAATTAATAATGTGTGCTCATCTATATGGTCTTGTTGTATATACTAGAAACATGTTAGAATATTTTATTTGTATGTCTTGCATATATGTTTCTTTGGAGCTTTTCTCCCCAGTCCTCCACTGAAAATGGACATGTATCCAGTTGGATTATCCCGATTAACAAATGTAATATAAATAAATAAATAAATGTACATCCCCATCTCATCTAATTTTCAAGCTGTTTGGCTGGTTTAAAGCCATTTGTCATCTACCCATTGATAGTTGTAAGAACTGCTCTTATCTATAGAAGATTTAAGGTAGGAAGAAATAAATTACAAACAGAGCTATAAAACTGGTCATAGCACTATCCCTTATGTGTTGGCAAATATGGCAGATTAGTAATCAGTAGTGACAAAGAATGGACTACTTATTTGTAATATAGTATATTTTTTTAAATGAAAAATAAATATAACCAAAAAGAGAAAAATACAAAATAATTATAGTGAAATCTGCCCGTATTACTGCTTTGATTGCTCTAATCAAGTAATGGCATTTCTTGTAACAGTGGTATGCACAGAAGTATTGAACTATATTAGCAGTGCCCCAGTATCATCATTAAAAAAATACATTTTTCATAAATAAATCATGTATCTATATGTCATCATAGTCTAAAATGGAAGTGCAGCCTTCTAATAGGCTACTGTAGTTATATTCACATGGGAGCCCAAAACAAGAATCAGGCAACAGTCATTTAGCTTTAGACAAGGATAAGGAATGATGTATTTTTTATGTAAAAAAAAATGGCAGCCATAGAGACAGTCTGATGTATTAATAAACTCCAATACATGTGTTCTCAGTGGTGTAAGTATTGGCTCTATATGATTTAGCTACTGGACTAATACTGATGTGACATTCCAACCACATAAAAAAATAACAGGGTTATTGCTGATGATGATGATGATAGAAATGATGGCATGTGTTCTGAAGATTGACAATCTCAGAAATCACTTTGTCACTCATGTCAGAGAATAATAAGGCCTTGCCCAAGATTACATTTTCAACAGTATTAATATGACTTGAATAAAAACAGTAATTATTTAGTCTTGGTTTAATGAACACATTTCTTGTTTAAAAAAGGCAGGAATTGAATAATTTATGTAATAATGCTTAGGTTACATGATATATATAGCAATATATGTGAAGTATAATGTTTGTTATGCTAATATAGTTTGATTACTTTTATATGAATGCAAATTTGCCTACATCACAAGTGATAATTCAGTAAAGGTGTTTGGAAAAAAACAATATAATTATTTATGACCTATTTGTAATAATACAACACTGACTCAGTTGAATTACATTACTAATTAAATCATTACATTGACCCTTTAATATCACATCATGTGTATCTTTTTACTTAGAAAGTTACATATCACTGCAGGTCAAAGTCCTGCATGAGCATATTAATGCAGAGTCTTGAAGTTAACTGCTACATATTTTTGCTTAGCACCATCAGTGATAACCCTATATTGGTTAAAAAGTTGTTGAAAGGGCTATATTTTATGTATTCACTTTAGAATGATTGGTAATGAGTGTATGACAAACTGTTATAAAAGGAATTTTGCTGTTTAAGCTTCTTGTCATTCCAGATGAAATTATGTAAAATCTAAAACATTGCCTGAATGGCATTTCCTTTTTTATGCATTTCTAGAACTTACGTGCCTATATTTGTTCATACCTCTGAACCTCATAGTGTAAGTATCAGAACAAGCCCAATAATAATTGGGGACAAAAGCCCAAAAATAGGGTTAGATTTTAAAACTGTGTCTTATAAACTTAGTTTCTAGAATAACAAATTTTGCAGTAACAATGATTTTTGAAGGATATAAAGTCTGAAATTCAAATATCTGTCAGTATTTACTGACTGAAGTCCTCAGTGATTTATCATATAGCCACACATTTTATGAAAAAAAAGACCAAAATATGAGGCAAAAATCTGGACAGTTGAGAAATATTTGATCTTAAAAATTTGCCTGGGGATACAATGTGTAGGAGATTTATGTAAAAAGTGTCTGTAGCCCCCTTCTCTTTCTACTTATCTGTCAGATTTTGTACCCATTTGATAATAGAACTGATCACTATTTATACAAAGGTGTACCCCTCCAAAAAAATCTTAATTTATCCAGAGATTATCTAATAAAACAAACACATAGCACCTAATGTGTAATACAATTTTACAAATTATTTTGGTTAAGCACATAACTATCACTCCTCTGTCATTAGCTCTATCATAAATAAACAAGCACTCAAGAACATTCTCACCTCCACCTCCTACTATCTGCTTGTTATGTTATGAACATAAATTCATAATGCTACAGGACATATTAAACCATTCTTCACCTCAGATTACTACTATACCACCAGTCTCTCTTACATTCGACAACACTTATATTAACAAAAATATTTCCAAATTTCTGTCTGTGGATTTACATAATAGTTATAATTTCTCTTCCTTTATTATTTTGTTATAATTAATCTCCATATTAACCATCAAGTATAAATGTCCAGTTGCCTGTTCACTGCATTATGTTATCCTACTAATGACAGTGGGCAGGAACAGTTAAAAATTCAAAGCATTTATAGTTAAACCAAATAGCTTAAGGGGTAAAAGAGACTTTTTTTAGTCTGTAATACTATGTATCACCCCATGTATTCTTATTCATTACTGTTATTACTAAGTCATGGTTAATGGAAACTTAATTCATTTTTGGACTAGAACTGTTTAAAGGGAACAGTTGTTTTGGTGGTACTATCAGTTTACTTAGCCTTTGCAGTTAGTTAACTAACTGAATATACTTGAATAGCAACTGCCCACCAAGTTACTTGATTGTTTATTAAGTAATTTTCTCATAAAATGTTTATTAAAGATTTAACATATACACGATATGTGGAAATAAAGGAGGGTTTTACATTGTGTACAATTTTGAAAAAAAACATAATTTTCAGAAACATTTCTTACTGTACAGTTTAATATTTTCATAGCATATCAAGTTTCATTCAGCTATTATCATTTAAAATGTTATTCATAGATTTCAGTTTCAAAGACTCGTCTTCTTATTTCACTTACAATAGCAGCAAGGGCTAAAAATTCTCTAAACAAAGGAACAAAATTTGAATTCCATTTGTTTATAATGATTTTCATAGCAACAGCTAGAAAACACCAAAGCATACACTTTTTTTAGTAACTATAGGATTGGGTACACTGAAGAACACAGGTTCTCTTTGTTAATATACATATATCCATAAATATTTAAAAGAATATGAAAATTATATATATATATATATATATATATATATATATATATATATATACATATATATATATATATATATATATATATATATATATATATATATATATATATATATATACACATACAGAGAGAGAGAGAGAGATCCTTTTAAATTATTGGAATCTTATAAAAATAATTTCTAATTTCTAACAATTGTTGTCACATATTGTGGTTTAAATTCAGTTAATATCCAAAAAAAGAATGAATTTACCATAAAAAGGGGTTTACTTACATGAAACAGATTAATCAAAGCTATAGCTGTATTAATTGACAACTGATGCATACAATTCCAAATCAGAGAAATTAAGCCTACAAATTACTAAAATCTAATGTGATTCTTATGTGATGTTTTAGGTTAAGAATGAAATCATATAAAGGAATTCATTTTTTTTTTCTATTTGTTTATGTAAAGACTTAACTGGTGTTAACACTACGGAGTGTAATTTATATTGGTGTAATATTTTATATATATATATATATATATATATATATATATATATAATTTTGATATATTAATTTTAATTAACATTAATATTTCTTCAAACAAAATTTTGATTCCAACTTTTAATCAAAGCAGACACATAGGTCTATGTAACCTACTTGTAATAGTAATAATCTTTTTATCCCATTCCTTTACTTTATGATACCCTTTACTCATGTCTTTAATATGTACGTTAGTGAATCTGAAAGAATACCCTTTATTAACCAAATCATTATCATTAAAAAGTAAAAATATTGAATTTGTTCATTCAAATATACATTAAAGTCCTTTAGTTTAGTCATGCATTAAGGTATTCTTTAAATAAGATTACATTTTTAGAATGCATCTCTAAAATTATGGGCACTACATTATGATCTATTGAAGGGCAAACAAAAGTGTTAAAATGATCAACTTTTTCAGTAACTCTTGTGAAATACAATTTTTATCTACTTATGTTTTCATACCATAACATAAGAGTAGGGAATAAAAAATGAATTCTGATCCATTTTAACTATCATATTTTAATTTATTATTAACAATCCAATTATAAGGACTTTTGCAGATGCTGACAATCTTAAAATTTTAATTTAAACTAGAAACATTCATATCAAAGATACAATTTAATTCTCCTTAATCAAACTATCCTTCCAATGTCTTTGTAAATTTTTGAGATGTCCTCTAACTATATTGTTACCAATACCAGCAATCCAATAGAGTTTTCTTAAAGTATTTTGCCTATTATTAATATTAACAACTGAATACATACCTTTGGCACCATTAACATTAATAACTTTAGAGATAACAAAATATTCCATCCATAAAACAGTTATTTTTCCTTTCTTCTTTTCAAATGAGGATGTTTATAATAAATAATAGTTTGTGTTATTTAAAAATTGAGAATTTTTCTTAGTCAAATAAGTTTCTTGGAGAACAATATCTTCATTTACTTTTAAAACAGATCATGAGAGAGCCTCTTTTATTGCTTAAATTAAGACAATTACTATCAATTGATATAACTTTCAAATTTATCAGATTTGAAATAATTACTAAATATAAACAAAAGTGAAAAACAGCAAACTGCACTGAAGCACGAACCACTTCATAAAACAAAAGCAGTTTATTGTGAGCGCTTTCGGATGGGCTAATACCCAACCTTAATCAGACAAAAATTGCATAGTAAAGCTTCTTACTTATATAAATTAACCTTAACAGATTTACCCCATTAGTGATTAGCAATTAATTCAATTTGTTTAATTCTACACATTTTCAAATTTAAAGCGCCAATGGGGTTAAAAACATACAGCCACTCAGTCAACATCATTAAAAACAACTTAAACACCAAAAATTCTACACTATAACTAAAAATGCATACAGCATTATTATAAAGATCTAACCACTTCTTCTTTGATCTCATATTCTTGAATTATATCACCAGAATATTACGATGTACTAAAGTTGCAAAATATGTATATATTAAAGTTAAAATATATATATATATATATATATATATATATATATATATATATATATATATATATATATGTTAAAGTTAAAAAATATATAATATATATATAAAACTTACATATAGTTAACCTTCCGCTAACCTAATAATAAATTCACGATATTTAGTATCAGTCTAATTGTACAACAAACAAAAAACACAAGAAAGCACATGCAGAAATTAAGATGAAGTACACATGTATAATATACAGACCACTTCCTTTCACCAGTGAAAAAGAACAACTTAACTAGAAACCTTATTAACTAAATAATGATGTTTTTTAACCTTTAACAGATTCCCCTGTTTATGCACTATACAAGCATATATTTGAAATAATATTTTCAACCCAGCATCAGTATTCAGCTCATCTTTACTTCAAGCTCAACAAAACTACATTATAGGGGGAGAGGATAACAAAATGTAATATGTACATATTATGATAGACAAACAGCTCACTTCATTAATTAATAGCATTACAAATGAGGTGCTTAAGAACCTGAAACAATTCAGTAAATAAATAACTTTTAAAGTTGCTAACCTCTAGTGCAACTATATCAATATTTATTGCCATATCAGTTTGATAAAATATGAACTAAATTGTTCAAATAAAGATAAGCACAATGATATCCAATAACATCTAAGAATGTCATTAAATAATACTAAACAAATGTGCCTTTAAGTTTATGTTGAAAGATCAATGCTAATATAAAATTAAACATAAACAATTAAAGCCCTGAGCAAAGAAGTAAGTAAACAGTAGAAACATGACCTTGTCACAGCTGTGAGATCAGCAGCACAAGGGGCTGCCTAGTTTGCCTTTATGAGAGGCCAGCTTTATGTGAGAGGCAATCCTCTTTATATCTTCTGCTAGGGAAGCAGTCCTACTGACACCATCTTTCCTAATACAGTCAACTATGAGGACATTGCATTGTGTATCAAAAATGGATATTTCCCTAGAAAAATTAATCTGAATACATTCTGATCTTTAGTTTCATCTAGAAAGCTTTTAATGTTGAAATGTACGACAATAAACCCAACATAATTACACAAAGGCAAGATGTGTGACTGTGATAAAAGTAACTCATGATCAGCTAACAGCTTAATAGTCAACCAAGTATTGCAACTCCCTTTAGTTTTAGGCGCAAACATCCACATAGTTGATAATGACATGAGACAAATGATCTAATCTCTGTTTAAAACTTTTTGCTACAAACCTTCATCGCATAGTGACCAAACTATTTTTGAAATTATAAACATTCTGAATTTCAATACATGGCCAGGCTTTTCCATGAAATGGCACTTAATGTATATCATTTAAATGTCAATGATATGTATATTATTGTATAAAATACGTATTTGTAAACAAAAAAATAAAATGGCAAATCCAAAAATAAATGTAAAAGAGATTTAAAATTCTAAAGAATTAAAACCTTATTCATATAGCATAATTAGAGTAACAGACTTAGAAAATATTTCCCTTCTATATATTGTAGACTATAAAAATGCAAACAGACTAATCAAGACTTACAGTAACTCCAGAAACAATTAATTATTTCTGAATCAGTTATCATTCAGTGTGCTTCTGTAACATACAACTGTATTTAAGGGAAATTAATATGAATCTTTTTAAGATCTAAAACAGCTGTAAAATTATTGAAAAGTATAAGATAATACAAAGCTGCATTTGTAGTTGCATTTGTTACAAAGACATGCATCTGGAGCGTTTCTCCCCGGGCCTCTGCTGAAAATTGGCTTTGTTCCAAGTCGGACTTTCCCAGTTAACAAATGTTACATAAATAAATAAATAAATAAATGTGCAATTTTCTTCCTCTATCTTTCTGATTTGAGGCCTGAAGATATCAACATTTTTTCAGTACGACCTTTCACCTCACAGCTCTTTTCTATTTCTTTAAGATTTATTTCAGTATCTCAAGACAACCTAGGCTCAAACAAAGCAGTAATGTAAGTAAATGAAAAAATATATATACTGTCTTTATGAGTTAACGAATATAACGTTTAAATGACTCACAAATAATGACAGATTTCAAGTAAGCTATGACTAAAAATGTTTACTTAAACATCTTTGATTAAAAATTTAACAAGTTAGTATAAATAACCAAAAATTTGTATTAAAAGCAGGACTTTTTCATAGTAAATAAGAGAAACCCCACCACCCAGACTTCAAAAACACTACCACTTTTAAACATGTATACTGCATACAGACAAGTATGTATCTGTATGTACATATGCATCCACAATAAGCACCCACATTAACACACATACACTCAGACATGTTTTGTATATTTTATGACAAATATGTAATATTTTAACAAGAAACATAAATAAAAATATATAAAATGCAATGTCCTCTCCTCTGGCCAATCAATTAGAACCTGACAACTTATGAAAGCTACAAGTAAAGTATACTGACAGATATAGAAGTTCAATGAAAATATGGAGAAATGTTTGTACTCATAAAATTTTAATGACTAATAAGTAAAATAAGCTATATTGTGTACTCTTTAGTTACTTGGAAAAATCTTTAATGCTTGCAATTATAGTTTGAATTTTCTTCTTCATAGTAGAATCTTGACTACTGTTTTTTGAATAACTCATCATTTAGATCAATGCAGTAGCTTTAACAATGTAATTTGACTGATTTTTTTTCTATTTCAAAGAAAAAGCAATGATAAAATCCTTTTAAGAATGGACTTCTTTTATTAATAAGTAAAGATATACAAACTTGGAAATTAACATTTGGGCAAAGATATTTAGTCAGAAAGTGATTAAAATTATAGAGCTGTTGCCAGTTTCTACCTTTACCAACCATGTTGGGCACAACCCCATTAAGTAATTTTCAAAAGCAATATATGCAGCTTTATAGGAGTTCTCAAACACTTAGGTTAATTTTGAGTATGGCATCAATAGTTAGAGAGTAACTGCACAAAAGCCTGCCTACCAAGATAAAGTCACTGTCTAATTCTAAGGATGATATTTGGGTTACATAGGATTTGCTTTATTAAGTAGGTGTATACCAGTAAACCTTGTGTTATTTTTTGTCATTATATTTATAAGGGTTAAAACCTCTAATGATTACCTGCAAATTAAAGCTCAACCTCCTAAACTACATATCATTTGTATTGTATTGATTGCACAATGTTCTGTTAAATACACAAAAGCAGTTTTAAGTTCTAGTTAATCACAGTAATAATAACTATAGTGTATAATAAAATACATTGTTACAGAAACCAAAGTATGCCAAGTTTGCCTGTTTTATCTCCATTAGAAGTACTGATGTTGCTGCGTGGTTTCACAGTATTAAGCAAAGCATTTTGAGGAAGGCAACCCATTTACCATTGTCAGTTAACAGTTATCCTAGCTACAATAACTCGAAAAAGTAGACATGCAGCACTATACAAATGTTATTATAAAATATGTATGTTTGTATGCCAACTGCAAAATGGTGATAGGAGAAGCATGCATTTCTACAGTAAAATTTAGATCTTTGATGGCACAAAGTGCTTCATGTAAAGAGTGCTAGACTGGACCTATATTTGTGGATTGCTTATAGCAATAAAAACAAACAGATAAAACTTATAGAAAACAATTATACACTCTTTTAAACTTTGTTTTCCTTGTATCAAAAAGAAAGAGAATACAAAATCCAGATGGTGTGAATAAACGAGTTGCTGTAAAACACAGTCTGTAGCTTGAGTAATAATAGGCTTCCCTACACCTCATCCAGCAGCAAACTAAGTGAGTTTCATTTAGCCAAGTTCAACTTACCAAAGCTGAACTCTCCAGTCACTGCCAGTGTGTTGCTAAGACTGACTTGCAGTAATTCATTTGATTTTGGGGATTTCTCTTTTCATTCTGTTGCAATGATTTTGGAATCAGTGTATATAAGCTTGGGGTTTAGTTGTCTTGTCTCCTTCAAATAATGCTTATGTTTATTTATTTCTTATTTCATCAGGATGACTTCCTGATCCGGTTTGATCAGAGTTGCCAGTTTGCCAAGTTGTAATTGGACAAATCACAGTGACAGTATAATAAGACAAACCAGAAGACAAGTAAGCTGTGTATTTCAAATTATTTTCATTCCAGAAACAGTTTATAAAACTACATACATACATTCTGTATGCATAATTATTAATTATAGAAATAATTATATGCAATAATTAATGTGTTTCTGAAGTGTCTTTAAATCAATTCAAGTTTTACAACACGAGGAATAATAACCATAAAATGCATAATTGTGATTGGAATAATGATACAGCAGTTAGTGCTTGCATTATTTATTATACATAAAGTGCAACTGTAATTGAAGAACTTCTGCATTACACAAGGGAATAACCAACAACAGAGAAATGAGTATGTGATACTGAACTACTGGAGAGAAAAAGTAAGGTTGGTTAGGTAGGGAGAAATCCTAAAGGAGAACTGCACTCACAGACTCAAAAAACATGTTTATTTCATCATGGTTTGGTGTTTCCTACTTTTTAACACCACTCTGGGTCTATTTACAGGTTTTTAAATATTTTCATATGTAATCTTTGAGTCTGATCAAATGGGATCTGGCATCTTGAAGTAATTCTGATTGTTTAGTCTGCTTCTAGGTATCCCACAGTGCAGTGCTTGTCTGTAAAAAATTACATCATGCAGGTCTCTTTCCTCCTAAAGCTCCTGTCACGGCATTGATTTTGTATGCATACACTGCAGTCTTTCAGTCTATTTAAGTAACATATCATGCCGTTCATTGACTACCTAAAACACAAACAGTGGAAATGCCACAGAACAGACTTTCAATGTGCTTTTTACTGCTTCTTCTTTTTATAAAGGCTAAACTGCAGTCTTTTGTGAAGCCTGAATTGAACTACTTTGACTCATACCCCACTCCCTTCACACCTGACTTCCCTAGCTGTCAATGTGCTTAGTGTAATTTGAGCTGTTACCTGCTGTGATCGACAGCTCATGGCAGAAGACTTGACTCATGTACTGTGTTCTTGTTTTAGCCTTTACTTTCTGTATGGGTAGGAGAAGGACCAGGGAGCTGTGACATCACAGCATGTGTGGGTTTTTAGGATGGTCGTGGTGATGTCAGTTTGGAGAGAGATACAAGAGTCTGATAGGTGTTTTTTTAGCTGTGTTTAAATTGATTTTATGTATTCTGCTTGTTTTATAGGGTGGAGGAGAGAATTCCAAAGTTTTGATACACAGAGTATAGGGAGTCTCATGCTGCATTATTTGATTTGGTTACACGGTGTTGTTTTTTTGTTTGGATCATAGAGTTCTATTTGGGAAGTAAGGTAAGATTATGCCTATCAGAGATCAGCAATTTTCTGATTAATGAATGAGGCTTATGACAGGTTAATAAATGACAAAAAGTTAGGTGGTAAGGCATGTCTAATGAGTTAATTAATTTCAACGGTATTCATTGGTGTGTTTTTTGAGGTAGATTTATGGTGCAAAGTTGGCCACTTCATTGTAACATTACTCCAGTTTATTCCTGTGGGTGGATTGTAGGCTAGTGAAAATGGATGAAGCATACAGCAGTGCTGGGTGGACATAGGTTGATGCAATATATTTTCTTGCAGTGTTGGTTAGATGTCACTTGATCCTATATAGACAGCCCAGTTTATATTATGTTTTCTTTACGACTTTTTTGTGGTAGTCAATCTTCACGTTTTCAATATTAATCCAAGTAGTTTAGTGGGGTTTGTCAATTCACTTTTTGTTTTAACTTCTGATATCATATCAAAATATAGCTTTTGTATGGATTGCTGCTTAGAGCTAAATGGCAGTCTTCTTTTTTTTTTTGGAGACTTATAGTATAGCCAAGTTTTGATGGATGAGAAGGACATTTGGGTAAAATTTTAGAGTTTACCTAGGTTGGGGAGTGAGCAGATCAAGGTGGGATCATCAGCATAGTGACCATTATGGAATGTTCAGTTGCTCTATGAAGGTCATTGATAAAAATATTTAATATAGCAAGCCCTAAAATGGAGTCTTGGTGTACACCGAATGATACAGGGCAGAAGGCTGAAATGTAATTTAGCTATTTAACAGCTTGGGATCTGTTCCCAAAGTAGCTTTAAAACCAAGAGACGCATGAGCTAGCAAGGCCTATAAAGGAAAATTTGTGCAAGAACTTATGGTGTGATAGTGTGTCAGAGGATTTTCAGAGGTCTAGAAAAGGGCAGATACTAGCTTTATCTGGGTTTTTGTGTAGGTTTACAGTATTAATAATGTTAAGGAGGACAGTACTGGTACTGTCATGTGGGTGAAATTCATGTTGAGTTTCAGATAATAGCTTATCCTCTGTGACAAACATTTTGCCAAAGGAGACAGTAGAGCTGTGAGATAATAATTTGCTGTCAGTAGATGAACTTCCTTAGGGGAGTGGTTGGATATGAGATGGTTTTCCACACTGCTGGCACCTAACACTCAGTGAAAAATCTCTGTCTAAGAACAAAGACTGGATAAGCCAGTGCATCAGCTATACATTTTAGATGTTCTGCAGGCAAATTTTCTGGGGCTGTGGTTGTTGCCTTTAGCTTAAACAGCTGAGCCTTAATGAAGGATGTGGGTGCAGGCTGGAAGGCAACATTGTTGTGCTTGATGATGTGTGGTTGTGTAACTAAAGAGGATGAGATGCCAGTCCATTTTCTATCTAAGGTACCTTTAGTGAAAAGTCAACCTGTTTTCCTGTGTCCGCACAAGTTTTCACTGGATTCTTTTGTTTCTTTACACAGTCTAATTATGTACTGATAGGCAAATTGAAAGCATCTAATTTGTATCTAGAGTAGAGGTATGTGGTTTTTATGTCATGCGATGCTCGGCCATCACATTCAGCACTGATTCTGTTTTTTAAAGCAAATGAGTGCTGGAATAGGTTTCTACTCCTTAACAAAACATTTAATTCCCCCAAAATGTACACTTCCTTATCAAGTCACAATAATTACAATAATCCCAGTACTGGTTACTAGAATGTTCTGGAATAATAGTAATCAGTTATAGTGGTCAGATAATCAGTTAATACAGTACTTTTTTTTTTTTTAATTACACTGAAGGTAACAATTATATTGCTTTCAGCAATAAAAAAAGAAATAGCTAGGAATTAAATTTTGTCTAAACAGACTATTTTATTAGCACCAGCTTAGTCTGCCAATTTGGCATACAAGATTAAGGCTATGAGCTGCTAGTTGGCTTTACCTACTGTCTTAGTTTTGAATCCATAAGCTATGTACATACTCAGTGACGCTGATCACGTCACAACCACATAATGTTCCCAGGTTGTTCCTTAAAAAAGAGACACTTGTACCTAGAGAATTTATCTGGTAAGCAAATAAGTAAAAAAAAAAAAAAACATCATTTGCTATGAAAACTTCAGGAATGCCATTTGTGCAGCAGTTGCTAGTAGCTTTACATTTTTTTTGATGTTTTATTAGTCATTGATTAATTTGTAATTAGAATTGAAATAAAGAATGAATTTTTTATAAAAAGGGTACAGAAACAAATCTTAATTTAATATACAGACTTTTCGAAATATTTAAGCAAGGGTAGGCAGCTCCATACCATAAAAGATTAAAGCAACCAGAGTACTCAGATTCAACTAGTACCTATGGCTGAAGGAGTTGTCAGAGGGCTGGGGGAGAAATGGCTAGGCTTGTACTTATTCACCTGTTTCAATATGAGGGCACGTGTGCCTACTAGATATCATGCCCTTATGGAAACCAGAGGCAATGGAGAGGTAGAAGCAGGAAGCAATGTGGTAGAGCTGTTAAGGGCATTAAACATCATAACAGACATACCACATCCCCTGAAAATGTCTGCTTTTACCCTCATACTCCATCATCCAAACATTCAAAAGGTAAGGGTTAGAGTGAATAAAGAATATTTCTTTCACAAATAACATGCATGATAAAGCAAGTAGCTCTTTTTCTCTTTGCTCCAAACCCACTTCTGTAGCACCCTTGCCCACATTGCTACTTATATGAGGTGACTCACAGCTTGTGGTCCAGGTGTTACACTATAAATGCAGACCCAGAAGATAAGGGAAAGAATCTGGCACCAGACAGTCAGCTGCACTGGGAAGGGAGCAAAAAAAAAAAAAAAAAAAAAGCAATTCAACAATGTTTTTTGTCTGACACTAAGTTGAAGTAGCTAAAGCATCAGTTACTGCATTACTTTTCAATGTACTACTAAAGTAATTTGAAATTAGATGTTATATATTCATGTAAGTAACTTTAGCTTGGATACAGTAAAAGCATATTGTATTTATTTTTCATTCTCATATGAACACTGTTTAATGAATATGGTTCATGTTTACAAATCACTTTCAGGTGAATCCCAAACAGTCAAGCATATTTCATTAAATAGTTTAAAAGATAAAACCACCAGTGAAGTAATTAAGATGTTCCCTACATCTCCCATGCATAAGGTTTCACCCCTGCACCCCCAAACTATTATAGTATACTCCAAGGCTACATAAACTTGAAGGAAGTTTTAAAAAACGGTGTTGCCTTAGCAATTCACTTAGAATGCGCTCCCTGGCTGAGTCTGAAAAAGTTCCACACAGGCAAGTCTCTTCCCTAGTTTACAAATACAAGCAGACAAACTAATAAAAGAAAATAAGCAAACGGATCGATATCCTATTCCTTTTAGATTTATCCTCTATAGATGGAGGTGTCCTAAAGGTTTGAAGTATTTTCCTATTCTTTATTAATTATTCATATTGGTCTTTCACCATTATGAAATGTTTCTACTATTAGTGTTGTAATTACATTTATCGACTGGTGGCTAAATGTTATTAGTACTGTTCTGAAATTGTAGTCTTACGCCTGATAAGCTAAAATCATTGCTACTGACACTAGTTAGCACTGCAATTATTAGAAAAAATGCCCTTATAATTCCACAAATGTGAGATTTAGGAGGTGAAAAAAAAATATTGTAAAAAATGAGGGCAATAAGGCCTCAATTACCAAGCTGAGATGTAGGAGTTTTAGGAAAGACTAGTAAATAATCACATTTTACCAGATCCAAAAGATTTTGTACCAGATTTGTGTGAACTAAATGGAATATTCCAAAGTATAATGTATAATGGGGAGCTCTACTAACATGACATCCAGGTCATAGACAGTAAATTATTTTAACACTTTACTTAGTATAAATGAATTTTATTCACTCTTCTGCAATAAGGAAGTGAACAAGAAAAGATTCTTTTTCCATTGCTCATTAATGAGTTTACCCTGAAACTTGCAGGTATAAGTAATGCTTTGTAAGCAGATGCCTTGATTATAGTGAGATCAGGTAAGACCTCTTCTGAGAATCGAAAAAGACCTTTATAATGATTTTGGCTCACTATAGCTGCAGCTATACAGTAACTGGTTAAGAGTATACTTTAGCTATACATTTTTATTGATTTTTGGTACTGCACAAATTTCTTAAGAATACCAGAGGATATGTGTTAGATAATTTGAAGGGATCATCAGTGGTACACAACCACCCTCAATTCATATCCTATGAATCTTTTTGTTAAATTACATCTAAACAGCAATATCTCCTGAGAAAACTTCTGTCATTTTTCTCCTTTTGGTATTCTAATGTGATATTAGACAGGACATCAAGGCTTGTATAACAGTTACTTTCTCCAGTTGTCATCCAATAGTACCCAAGATACAAAATCTCACTGGTCACTTATAATACACTTGTGAGAAGTCTCACATGTCAAGTACAGTAATCAGCCTTTCACATTACCGTGCCTCATTATTTATGTTTAAAAATCTCTGTGGTCATGTAAGGAAATAATCCAAATCTGTTTTTCTAAGCCAGCAAAGAACGTGTACATTATTTCACATTTGTAGACATCAGATGTTTAATTTCCAGTGTTTTCCACTTGGGAATAAACCCAAGCTATGACCTAATTTATCAATAATCAAAGACTGTGTGTTGGTAATTCATGGTTTACCCAGAACTGGAATGGATTGATCACAGGTGCACAAACTGAGGTGTTGGGACCTGCAAGTGTGAGTCTAAAAACAAGGAGACTGAATGGATAAAAAATTAGACTTACGTACACTAAGTCCAAGATGGCCATTTCTCAGGATATACCCTTTCTCTGAGGTATACATACATTCAAATATTTCAAGCACAGGCATTAATGCCTTTCTAGCTTGCCAATATGCCAAAACATTTGTTCCCATAATAAGTATCCAGGCAGTACTTAAAAATGTCTAAACTAGTACTTGCTTTAATATAATTTGGTAGTCTGTTCCATGCATCAGCTACTGTGTCAGAGAACCAATTAGTACACTTCTCATTCCTATAGAATATCATACAAAGTTTGTCTGATGATTCTCTAGTATTTTTTGTTAACCCCAAACATTCCCAGAGGTAGTTGTCACTAAATGCCCTATATACCTGAATATGATCTCCTCTTAGATATCTATAAGAGACACTGTACAAGTTGAGACATTTTAGTCTTTCATAATAACTTACATTTTCACATGCATGGATGCCCTTGGTATATTTCCGTTGTACTCTTTCCAGTTTACTTATGCTTGTTTTCTTATAGGGTTTCCATATTGTTATTCCATACTCAAGTTTGGGTCTAATGTAACTAAAAAACAATGACTTCATTATTTTTGATTTCCTAGACTTTATAAATCGTTTTATACAACCTATAGTTCTATAACTATCATTAACCAATTGGTTGATATGATTAGAAAAACTCATAGCTGAATCTGCCCATATACCCAGGTCCTTAGAAGAGTCTACAGTTTCAGTCACTGTGTGTTGTATTAAATATTCACTTTCAGTTTATGCCTACCAAATCTTATATGTTTAGTTTTTGATGTATTTATCAGCATGGTATGGCCATCTCGGAGTTAGTATATATAGGTTTGGTGGAGTGGGGGACTTAAATTCCCACATTGGGGATGCAGCGATCTTGCCCCTTCAAAAAAGACATTTAAAGGAGAAGAGTGATGCTTGAGATGTGCTCTCCTCCTAGAATGTTTTTTTCAGTGTGTCACCACTTGGTATTTGGAGTGCCAGCATTTCAACAGGGAGTCAAAACTGAGTTACCAAAGCTCACACATGTGCACACACATGTCCACATACACACACACACACACACACACACGCACACACACGTACACACACACACACACACACACACACACACACACACACACACACACACCCACACACACACACACACACACACACACACACACACACACACACACACACACACACACACACACACACACACGTACACACACACACACACACACACACAGACACACACACACACACACACACACCCACACACACAGACACACACACACACACACACACACACACACACACACACACACACACACACACACACACACACACACACACACACACACACACACGTACACACACACACACACACACACACACACACACACACACACACACACACACACACAAAGATGACTGCAAGTCTCCAACAAATGTAATGAGGTTCTGAAAATACTGTAATCCTGTCCTTTATTACAAATACTGTCATATGAATTTCAATACCCAAGGCTTATACACTATCTAGTTATGTAAATATTCTTTGCATGGCAACAACAAAAAGGCTTCCAATGTTGGTAATTCTTTAACAGTATGCTTATTAAAGTTTACTTGCATCTTACAATCTCAGACAAGCTTATCTGATGGTCATTAAAGCATTGCTACTTAAACACAGAACAACAGGCACTGCAACAACATGCATTTTCTGAATAAAAAAACATAAATCAACAGTATAAAAATATGACAGAAAATCAGAACATTCTGCAAAACCAGGGATAGATGAGTAGCATCTGTAGTACTTGTGTCTACCTTGGATTGGGGGATACTCTGCACACTTAGCACTGCATAACTGCTCCTTGCCTTGCTTGGCCACATCCAGAGTCACTATGTGGGGGAGTGGGGTGCAACAAGTATGTCACAATTTGAAATGTCTCTGGCTGATGGTGATGGCCCTGACACATTTGTCATACCTCTCAACCTCAGAGCAAGAAATCTGGACAAAGCCATAAATAGAGTTGGGACAAAGGCCCAACAATTAGGACAATTTTTAAATATTGCTGTTATAAACTTAGAAAGATAATTAGGTCTTGCATTAGTATGAATTTTCTGAAGGGTATGAAATCTGAAACTGAAATGTCTGCCATTATTTTCTAACTTCAATCTTTAATGATTTGACACTAATTTGCCAGAAAACCACAATTTTTATCAAAAATGGACCAAAGATGTGATCCAAAAATATATGATATCCACACAATACAGCTGGGAACCTGTCAAAGAAGGGACACTTTTTTAATATTAGTACAGTTAACTTGAGCAGCTGACAAAATAAGAGAATATACATGCATTTCTGAAATTAAAAGTCATCTATAACTCTGATCTTTAAAATTATTTATTAATTGTAAACCCTCCACGTTTTCTTCCAAATTTGCCATTTTGCCGAGGGATTATTAGGGGGAGAGCAACATTTTGAGCCAAAATCAGGGACAGTTGAGAGGTTTTGGATATGCCTAATTCTGTAAAGTGACTTATTTGCGCATACCTCTTAATGCAGGAAATTTGGACAAGGCCAAATATATTGGGGGAACATATAAACAGGACTAAAAATTGCTCTTGTAAAAACTTAGACAGTTGACAGAATAACAGGTCTGAAGTCTGAAACTCAATGTCTGTCATTATTAATGACTTCATTCCTAAATGATTTGTCAGAAAACCACAAATGTTAAGAGGAACAAACCACAAATAAGAAGCAAAAATCTATCCATTCTGCAAAAGTCTGGACAGTTGAGAAGTATAGCTCAGCAAGGGCTGCCTGAGTTTGCCACCCTTCCCCCCTCACAAAATTATGGCCAAATGGGGCCTTCCCCTGCAGCTATTCCAATGTCCCATTACATGGTTATTTCACACCATTTAACATAAACACTGTAATGTGCATACTGCTTTACTTCAACGATGTTTTGGATTTCATTTAAACATTTTATTTTACATTTTACAGCACAACACTAATAGACATCTGCTAAACAAAGCAATGAAGTCTCACAATGAAAATAGACCGCATTAAAACTTCTCTGCCCTTGAAACTCACATTCATTGAAACAGCATTGAAACCCACATTCAAAGAAAATACATCTGGCCAGTGGCAGATAAAGATTAACTTTGGGCTGTTTTCAAATCATAGGCCCCTTGCACAGAAAACATTCATGTGTTCTTTGATACACCTTCCTGATTGTATTAAATTATATTCCTTGTATAATAGAGTACAGTTGTTAGAAGGCATTTTAAATTTGGTGTTTTGAACATTTTTCCAGTAAACAATGAAAAAAATGCATGCACCAATAATGACAAAACTACCCAATTCAGAACATTTCCATCATAAAAGTCTGCTCAAACTTCTACAATCCACCAGTATTGGTAAATATGCACAATCTCTGCAGAAGTAAAAGTCATCTAAATAATTCCACATTAAAGAGATCTGTAACTAATGGAGAGGTTGCTGTTAGCACATAACTTTATATTTCATTGTTTCATCTACAAATAAAGTACCCATTGCCCTTGAGGAATAAATTGCCTGTGTTACATAAAAAATAATAAGCTAGTAATATTGCAATAGGGAATGGATGGCAACTGATAACAGGTTCATCGTTGCTAGGTATCTCTGCCAAAGAGGACAGTCGCAGGACTGCCGCATCCACCCCTTTAAAAGCACAACATGCATCTATATACTGTGAGAGTAGGACCCACAGCCTTCTGCATCAAAAGCAAGTACACTACCTGTTGTGCTATTAACAATGCAAGCAGACTCAGCATAAGCGGCACTAAACTTCTCTTCAAGCTCTCAGCTCCTTGTAAAATCCAATTGACACTCAGTTGTGTCTCTCAGCTTTGAAGCACAAGAAATCTGGAAAAAGCCAAAATTTACTGGAGGGGGGTAAAAGCCCAAAAACCAAGGACACATTTTAAACATTGCTTGTATAACCCTGGAAAGTTGCTAGAATATCATGCTGTGTTACCGCCATGCATTTCACTGTCAAGTCTTGAACCCAGGACCATGTGCACTACAGTCAGAGCAATATACCGCTATGCCAAATTAGCTGTTTCTTAAAAGACAGGTAGAATGAAACTTAAATGGCTATCATTTAGTGAATTCAGTTCTCACCATAGCTCTCAAGTTCTTAGCACAAAACACCTACACAAAGCCAATAATGGGGGGATAGAGCCCCCCAAACATATTCAGTGAATTCAGTTCTCACCCTAGCTCTCAACCTGTTAGCACAAAAAAAATGGACAAAGCCAACAATGATCTTATAAACAGAAAATTGATAGAATAAAAGGTTTTGTGTTACCATGTACTTTCTGAAGAATATGAAGTCTGAAATTCAAATGCCTGCCATTATTTTACAGAAAAGCGCAGATTTTATGGGGAACAGAACAGCAATATGAAGCAAAACTTTCAAAAGTGGTGGTGGGTAGGGAATTCAGGCTCTTGCTAACTACTACCAAGGTACAGGGTTTAAGTCTAGCCACCACCAGGTATATTTTCTGAGGTCTCCCAATCACTGGGAGCATTTCTGTCTCACACACACACACAGACACACACAAACACACACACACACACACACACACACACACACACACACACACACACACACACACACACACACACACACACACACACACACACACACACACACACACACACACACACACACACAAAGATGACTGCAAGTCTCCAACAAATGTAATGAGGTTCTGAAAATACTGTAATCCTGTCCTTTATTACAAATACTGTCATATGAATTTCAATACCCAAGGCTTATACACTATCTAGTTATGTAAATATTCTTTGCATGGCAACAACAAAAAGGCTTCCAATGTTGGTAATTCTTTAACAGTATGCTTATTAAAGTTTACTTGCATCTTACAATCTCAGACAAGCTTATCTGATGGTCATTAAAGCATTGCTATTTAAACACAGAACAACAGGCATTGCAACAACATGCATTTTCTGAATAAAAAAAGCATAAATCAACAGTATAAAAATATGACAGAAAATCGGAACATTCTGCAAAATCAGGGATAGATGAGTAGCATCTGTAGTACTTGTGTCTACCTTGGATTGGGAGATACTCTGCACACTTAGCACTGCATAACTGCTCCTTGCCTTGCTTGGCCACATCCAGAGTCACTATGTGGGGGAGTGGGGTGCAACAAGTATGTCACAATTTGAAATGTCTCTGGCTGATGGTGATGGCCCTGACACATTTGTCATACCTCTCAACCTCAGAGCAAGAAATCTGGACAAAGCCATAAATAGAGTTGGGACAAAGGCCCAACAATTAGGACAATTTTTAAATATTGCTCTTATAAACTTAGAAAGATAATTAGATCTTGCATTAATATGAATTTTCTGAAGGGTATGAAATCTGAAACTGAAATGTCTGCCATTATTTTCTAACTTCAATCTTTAATGATTTGACACTAATTTGCCAGAAAACCACAATTTTTATCAAAAATGGACCAAAGATGTGATCCAAAAATATATGATATCCACACAATACAGCTGGGAACCTGTCAAAGAAGGGACATTTTTTAATATTAGTACAGTTAACTTGAGCAGCTGACAAAATAAGTGAATATACATGCATTTCTGAAATTAAAAGTCATCTATAACTCTGATCTTTAAAATTATTTATTAATTGTAAACCCTCCACGTTTTCTTCCAAATTTGCCATTTTGCAGAGGGATTATTAGGGGGAGAGCAACATTTTGAGCCAAAATCAGGGACAGTTGAGAGGTTTATGATATGCCTAATTCTGTAAAGTGACTTATTTGCGCATACCTCTTAATGCAGGAAATTTGGACAAGGCCAAATATATTGGGGGAACATATAAACAGGACTAAAAATTGCTCTTGTAAAAACTTAGACAGTTGACAGAATAACAGGTCTGAAGTCTGAAACTCAATGTCTGTCATTATTTAGTGACTTCATTCCTAAATGATTTGTCAGAAAACCACAAATGTTAAGAGGAACAAACCACAAATAAGAAGCAAAAATCTATCCATTCTGCAAAAATCTGGACAGTTGAGAAGTATAGCTCAGCCAGGGCTGCCTGAGTTTGCCACCCTTCCCCCCTCACAAAATTATGGCCAAATGGGGCCTTCCCCTGCAGCTATTCCAATGTCCCATTACATGGTTATTTCACACCATTTAACATAAACACTGTAATGTGCATACTGCTTTACTTCTACGATGTTTTGGATTTCATTTAAACATTTTATTTTACATTTTACAGCACAACACTAATAGACATCTGCTAAACAAAGCAATGGAGTCTCACAATGAAAATAGACTGCATTAAAACTTCTCTGCCCTTGAAACTCACATTCATTGAAACAGCATTAAAACCCACATTCAAAGAAAATACATCTGGCCAGTGGCAGATAAAGATTAACTTTGGGCTGTTTTCAAATCATAGGCCCCTTGCACAGAAAACATTCATGTGTTCTTTGATACACCTTCCTGATTGTATTAAATTATATTCCTTGTATAATAGAGTACAGTTGTTAGAAGGCATTTTAATTTGGTGTTTTGAACATTTTTCCAGTAAACAATGAAAAAAATGCATGCACGAATAATGACAAAACTACCCAATTCAGAACATTTCCATCATAAAAGTCTGCTCAAACTTCTACAATCCACCAGTATTGGTAAATATGCACAATCTCTGCAGAAGTAAAAGTAATCTAAATAATTCCACATTAAAGAGATCTGTAACTAATGGAGAGGTTGCTGTTAGCACATAACTTTATATTTCATTGTTTCATCTACAAATAAAGTACCCATTGCCCTTGAGGAATAAAGTGCCTGTGTTACATAAAAAATAATAAGCTAGTAATATTGCAATAGGGAATGGATGGCAAACTGATAACAGGTTCATCGTTGCTAGGTATCTCTGCCAAAGAGGACAGTCTCAGGACTGCCGCATCCACCCCTTTAAAAGCACAACATGCATCTATATACTGTGAGAGTAGGACCCACAGCCTTCTGCATCAAAAGCAAGTACACTACCTGTTGTGCTATTAACAATGCAAGCAGACTCAGCATAAGCAGCACTAAACTTCTCTTCAAGCTCTCAGCTCCTTGTAAAATCCAATTGACACTCAGCTGTGTCTCTCAGCTTTAAAGCACAAGAAATCTGGAAAAAGCCAAAATTTACTGGAGGGGGGTAAAAGCCCAAAAACCAAGGACACATTTTAAACATTGCCTGTATAACCCTGGAAAGTTGCTAGAATAACATGCTGTGTTACCGCCATGCATTTCACTGTCAAGTCTTGAACCCACGACCATGTGCACTACAGTCAGAGCAATATACCACTATGCCAAATTAGCTGTTTCTTAAAAGACAGGTAGACTGAAACTTAAATGGCTATCATTTAGTGAATTCAGTTCTCACCATAGCTCTCAAGTTCTTAGCACAAAACACCTACACAAAGCCAATAATGGGGGGATACAGCCCCCCAAACATATTCAGTGAATTCAGTTCTCACCCTAGCTCTCAACCTGTTAGCACAAAAAAACTGGACAAAGCCAACAATGATCTTATAAACAGAAAATTGCTAGAATAAAAGGTTTTGTGTTACCATGTACTTTCTGAAGAATATGAAGTCTGAAATTCAAACGCCTGCCATTATTTTCCAGAAAAGCACAGATTTTATGGGGAACAGAACAGCAATATGAAGCAAAACTTTCAAAAGTGGTGGTGGGTAGGGAATTCAAGCTCTTGCTAACTACTACCAAGGTACAGGGTTTAAGTCTAGCCACCACCAGGTATATTTTCTGAGGTCTCCTAGTCACTGGGAGCATTTCTGTCTCACACATACACACAGACACACACAAACACACACACACACACACACACACACACACACACACACACACACACACACACACACACACACACTTTGCTGCAGGAGCTTGATTCCATTCCACTTACATCCTACCAGATTTGTGTTTCAAAATCCCGAGACAGCAGCAAGTTCCTTATCCCTGTGAGAGCAGGCTCCTGCCTGCAGATATTGCAGTCCAACCCCCTTCCAATCTATGCAGTTGTAACTGCATAGACTTCTGGGATCTCCGTACAGAGAATGGCTGTCTTGATATAAGGACTAGTTCACCAGCAGTCTGGACGTAATGTTTCAGGAACGCCGATCATGCATGCATGGAAGTCTGGGACTAATATTTGTTTTTGTATTTCTTTTCTTTTTTTTGTTTCATTTTTTTTTTCTTTTACATTTGTTTTATTTTCTGGGGGGGTCTGCAGTCAAACCTCCCAAGCATACCTATTTACTCGGTTTTTGCTAAATTTTGGGGTCCAAATTAAGGGGTGTCATGATTCCCGAGTAGCACCCCTTCATTTCCGATTTATTTTCCTTTTGTTTTCAATTTTCACATTGTTAGTGCTGTCGCGTGCACGATAACGTCAGCACCATCAGCCAGTTGGAATTGAGCTGAGGCAGCTTACATCATTTCTGGCTGGTGGCAAATGCGAGCAGGAAGAGTTTTATGGAGTACGGAGCTTTTATGGATTATATGCGAGAGAATTTGAGTGCATGTGTGTATGTAAATGCACGTAGCTTTTATGGATTATATGCGAGAGAATTTGAGTGCATGTGCGTGTGTGTGTGTGTGTGTGTGTGTGTGTGTGTGTGTGTGTGTGTGTGCATGTATGTGTGTGTAAATGCCCCCCATTCAGTATACCTGGTGCATAGAGGTACTCAGGCTCAAAGTATGTGTGTGTGTGTGTGTGTGTGTGTGTGTGTGTGTGTGTGTGTGTAAATGCCCCCATCCAATATACCTGGTGCCTAGGTACTCAGGCTCAAAGTGTGTGTGTGTGTGTGTGTGTGTGTGTGTGTGTGTGTGTGTGTGTGTGTGTGTGTTTGTGTGTAAATGACCCCCATTCAATATACCTGGTGCCTAGGTAGTCAGGCTCAAAGTGTGTGTGTGTGTGTGTGTGTGTGTGTGTGTGTGTGTGTGTGTGTGTGTGTGTGTGTGTGTGTGTGTGTGTGTGGGTGTGTGTGTGTGTAAGCCCCCCATTCAATATACCTAGTGGCTAGAGGTACGCAGGCTCACACCCTGTACCTTCAGTAGAGGGTAAAAAGAGCCTAAAGTCCCTAGCCACCACCATTTGTGAGCTTTGCCTAGGTTTTGTGTTCTAACACTTGAGAGCTATAGTGAGAACTGAATATGTATTCCCCCAGGTATTTTCTGCTAAGAGTTGAGAGCTATAGTGAGAACTGAATTTGTATCCCTCCAGGTTTTTTCTGCTAAGAGTAGAGAGTTATAGTGAGAACTAAATTTGTATTCCCCCATTATTGGCTTTGTTTGTCCAGGTTTTTTGTGCTAAGAGGTTGAGAGCTGTGGTGAGAAGTGAGAAATGAATTCACTAAATGATAGCCAGTAAGTTTCAGTCTTCCTATTTTTCAGGAAGCTGCTGATTTAGCATAGTGGTATGTTGCTCTGACTGTAGTGCATAGAGTCCTAGGTTCAAGATTTACTAGTGAAATGCATGGTAGTAACACAACATTTTATTCTAGTAACTTTACAAAATTATAAAAGCAATGTTTAAAATGTGTCCCTGGTTTTTGACCCTTTGCCCCCCCCCCCAAAAAAAAAATAAAATTTAAATTGAAAATGTGTGAGAAGCTGTGCAAGATGCCTATGGTTTACACTGCTGTCATTCTATTTATAGTGTGGGTGTGGAAGTAGACTTTTATGATGGAAAATGTTCTGAATGGGCAATTTTGGCATTATTAGTTCATGCATTTTGTTTCATTCCCTACAGTACAGTGAGTCTACTGGAAAAATGTTTAAATAATACATTTAAAATGCACTCTGTCTAACACATATGCTGTATTATACAAGGAATATAATTTAAAAAAGTCAGGAAGGTGCATCAAAGTAAAGAACACATGTATGTTTCTTGTTTTGTGTGCAATGGGCCAATGATTTGAAAACAACCCAAAGGTAATCTTTATCCACCACTGGCCAGATGCATTTTCTTTGGATGTGGTCTGGGTTTCAACGCTGTTTCAAAGTTTCAAGGGCAGACAAGTTTTAATGCCAAGTCTATTTTCATTGTGAGATAGTACTGCTTTTACCAGATGTGTATTAGTGTTTGTGCATTGCTGTAAAAATAAAATCCAAATAATCATTGTAGAAATAAAGCAGTATGCACATATTAGTGTTTATGGTAAATGGGGTGAAATAGCCAGGTAATGGGACATCGGAGTGGCTGCTGGGGGACTCTGGTGCCATATTTTGGTTGCCTGTTCTTCAGTTTGCATTTGAAAGTTGGTATCTCACAATTCTATTGGAGTGGGTGGGGTTACGTAATTGTGTATGCAAATCAGATGATAATCAGCGTACAGATTTGTACCTATTTTTCATGGGCCTTGTCCAGATTTTTTATGTTTCTAGGTTGAGAGGTATGGCTGCAGGCCTGCAGTCCAATAGCACGAGCCACCCCTGCAGCTGACTGATGTACTGCATATGCATATGGTATGTACATCTGCACACTTAGATAATACATCAGTGAAACGCAGGATTGAAAACAAAAGATGTCCACTTTTGAAAACCTGTCATATGTCCATGTCTTCCCTTTCTTATTTTGTCAGTACTATTAATTTCCAGTAGCAATAGGAAGCCTTTCAAGAAGCAAGTGGTTTGTCTTTTTGTTTTACAGTGTTTGCTTTGTCTTTCTGCCACCTTTCATAAACCCCAGCTCTTCACCCTAGTCAGTTGGTTGGTGCATTCTTTCACCTGAGTCTACAAGGAGCAAGGTTCAGGTTAGAGAGGGAGGGACCATGTTTCTGTGAATTGATGGACTGAGCCTTAGTCACCTGTGCCAGTTCTAGGCTCACTTAGACTTTTGACCTGATAGGCCAATGCCCCCATCTCTATGCTGATGTGCCTTTTTTAGGGCCCAACCCTTGAGGGACATGCAGTGAGACACTTCAAGGCCATGGTCTACCTCCATAATGAATGTTGCCTCTGCTGTGGTCCTTCCCTACCTAACTAGGTGTGCACTCTGGTATGCTCTCTAATAACACTAGCAACATGGCAGCTACTTTCCTCCTTGGCACGCAACCTTCACTTGTCCCTGCTGAGAGAGTTGGGTGGTCACAGCTCATTCATTCCTCTCAGTCCCCCTCATGGTCTCTTCCAAATTGTTTTGCAGCGTATGTGGCTGTGGTTACTGGATTTTTTTCTCAAACTGGTAATGCTGATACTCTGATATTACAATGGGCACTCCGATTGCTCTGTCCAATTAGGATGTGTGTTTCTGAGTATTGATTAGGTTTTTTTTTTGCATTATACGAATACAGTCATTCTCATCAATGTTTAGAATACTTAAAATGACAAATGATTCTATATGACAGAGCAAAAAGGATTATGTGCATGAGAACACATATAAATGCCTCTAATGGACAGATCACATAATAAGATGGTTGCAATCATAGACCTGATCATAATCCTCTGTATCTTTGATTGCCATTATCAGAGTATAACAAGATTATCTCTTTGCATCAATAAGACTCAAGAAGTCATTCGTCCAGCATTTTACATTACCAACTACTTTCACAGGTTGGAGCACGCAGAATATTTTTAACTAAGTCATTTTCCAAAAAAATAGGAAGTAAGCAACAATTTACACTGATGGTTGTTAAGTAAGACAGTAGGCATTAAAGTTATACAGAAGTGCAGCTTTTTTGATACATTTAGAAAAGGCCTGTGGCAACTTTAAGACCTTGGGCCAGATTCCAAAACACCTACACTAAGTGTATACAGTCTGTATTGGAGAACATCCCTAACACAATTTTTGCACTTTCTAGTCACTCAGAAAGATTATACTAAGTGTACAAGTAGTCTACACTTTGTGTTAACAAAACCTGCTGGAGAGACAGGTTTGTCTCCCAGGGGTTGCCCCATCTCTGAAGTAGACTTCCCATACATGTCAGAGTACCTCACTGACCCTCTTAAAGCTGCAAGAAAATCAGTAGGAAAACTAAAATTAGGAGGAAGAAGATGTGAGTTATGTTTGTGTTGTCTGTTCACTCAGAACAGTGTACACTTAGTGTAGGTGTAAATGACTCCCAGCGCTTAGGTAACAAATTATATAGTACTCTTTCTTTGTACCTTTAACAAGACTGTGGATTCTTAAGCCTGGAAGTCTTGTCTTGTTTCCCTAATCATGTCACAGTTGAATGACATTTTAATTATGATTCAACACGTGATGTATTTATTCTTGTTTTCTCTATATGTAAATTGAAGTCTGAAGTAAAGGTTTCCATATCAGAGAGTTTTCTGTCATCTGAATGATTAATCTGCTTACCATATTGTTATGTTGTTGTTTCCTGAAATGATCTATTTAGACATAATTTTTGTTTCTTGTTTCTTGCCATTATTTGTCTAGTTTATTTTTAAATTAAACCTGAAATTCAGTGGTTGAGCCACTGATAGAATTATAAAGTTGATTTCACTAAGAATTGCAAGCCTGTTTTTAAAAGGAAGTGGTGTGACTTACCTCAGAATATAATTAAACTGCTTTAAAATTTTAACCATTAAACATTTGTTTTTATTTCTAAAATGTTGTTCTTGTAGCACATCGAGTGATACTTGACATGTGAAGCACTCATTGTTACAGATGTCAGTCATTTACAGTGAGTACCTTCTACATGTTTGGCATAATGGTGAAAGTGTTTAACTTACAGACACAAGATGCAGGGTTTGATTTTCACATGGGATAATTGGCTAGGCTTAAAATATCCCTCAAGGGCAGTTAGCCTAGTACTAATATATGAACCTATGAATCTGTTAGCAGCCAGAGACTTACCTGCTTGCCTCTCTCTCTCTCTCTCTCTATGGCATGTGCATATCTAAAGAATCCCCTGAGGCCTGCCTAGATGATGGCCATGCTTGGCTATAGAATGAATAGGTAGAGCCACAGTGATCTGCCAGGTGGTTGGCGGATGCAGATTGTCAAAAAATATTGAAAAACATAGTTAAGAACTAATACAGGAGTCAGTCATCTACTGAGCCCCTTTTAACAAAAAAATAAAAATGATTTTAAGTTCTGTCTAGGAACATTTGAGGAAGATGACCATTTGCTAGCTATCTTGACTAGTTGTCTCCCTAGGTAATTTGCTCTTAATGTAATTTTCCTTAACAGTGAAATGGTAAATACAGTGTCATTTTTATTTAGATCATATTACTGTTTCCCAGGAGACAGGTGATAGATCACTATAGTTAAATCATCAAGGACTATATAATAAAAAATTGTTTTGCTCCCAATGTAACACATTTAAACATCATTTAGGTATATGCTAAAGACCATATCATTAAATTTATGTTTCCTTCATTGCTTTAGCAGCTATTGTTGAGAAATAGTACCTTCAGTGTATGACTTATTTATTTTTATTTATTTATTACATTTGTTAACCGGGTAGTGTCTGGCTGGGCCAGAAGCCTGTTTTCAGTGGAAACCCAGAGAGAAAAGCTCCAAAGCAGATTATAATAGAAATTACATATGACATATGCAAGTTACAATAATTATTATAGTACATACACAGGAATACAAATTACAACTGTAATGTGTAATTGTATACTGTTGCGAACTGGTTATGCAAACTTCTGATCCTACCAGTGCATGTGACCTGCAGAGTCCCTGATCCTGCCTGATCGTGTCATTTTGTAAAGGATTGTGAAAGTATATACCTCTGTTAGTCAAGTGAATCAGCATCATGACAACAGTTCTACTCTGTTGTGACTGACTGTCAAACTTACAATTACAAGAGAGTAAACTTACTTAAATTTGAACATCATTTGAAGTGAAGAAAAACTAGAAAAAAAGCAAATTTTGCAGTGGAGCAAGCCTTCCAACACCCCAGTCATTAAGGGTTATGACCCCCACTACCTATGTGTATCATTTCCAAGGTTGCAAATTTGAAGGAAAGAAAAAATCTCAATGACACTGCTACCTCTATCTTGTGAAGGAAAAGCTGTCATTCATATATTAATGATCACTTATATAGGAAATTATTATTAATGTGTCAAAGTCAAGGCTGGCATCCATGTCAGAATATCCTTTGTGACCTAACAAGTTTAACTTTGATGAACAGCATAGATAATATACAAGAGGACAGACATCTGGACCAAAAACAGCCACTGGAAATATTTATTGTAGCCAGTGTGAAAGACAAAGGATTCCAGATGGGCACTGAACAGAGACTGAATTGTATGCAAAATAAGTATAAATCATGGTGAGTCGAAGTCAAAATCATATGCCTATGCTTTATAGCACATATCAGCACCTTAATTTCATACAAATAGACCACTGTACAACAAATTATTTTAGCATTTGGTGGTAATACATAATAGCTAATTGGTCATCTTGTATCTAATTAATTTATTTAGTTATTCATTGCTGGGTTGACTGACTGATTGATTGCTTGGTTGTCCCTATTGCTGACAACTTTTATGAACATTGCAGCAATAGCATTTGCACAGAACATTGAGATCTTCAAGCTCACTAAAACCAACTTTTTATTTCAGACATCAGTAGCAGGAGAAAGCATTAAAATCTTTGACTTATGCTGAATGACTGTATGTCATTCAGTATAACACATACTGCTAACAGTTTATGTCAGCATATCTGAATTCCTGGTTAAACATTTTCAGCATTGCTGCAATTAATCATACATCTCAGTGAGCAAAGACTCAATAAACAAATAAACTTGAAGAGATAGAAGTGAATAATGGGGTGAAGCAGTGCAACTTAACATGTGGGTTTTATGGTTTTGATCATTAAGGGAAAACACAAGGGCCAGTCCAGAAGGGAACTCATCATATAAAGTACTGTGAAGTTACTTTGTGGGTTCAGAATTGGTATTCAGATTCTTATGTTTTCCCTTATGATCTCTTGTTTTGTACAATATTAAACTTTGCCTATAAAATTTGTTCTGTGTTTTCTGAACTTGTGGTGAACATTTTTAAATCCCAGTATTGCTATATTTTTAACCTTTTCAAACATTATGCATGCTTGAAAATCATTGCTGATTATTAGCTTTGCCTGCTTTATATGTTGCTCAGTGAAATATCACTGACCAGAATAAAAATATTCCACAATGATGGGAGTCACATGTTTATGTGGTTTTATTTAGTACATCAGACAAGAAAGCAGTACGTCTGAGATGGAGACTGTTAATCAAAATGTGCATTTTTTTCTGCTGCAGTCTAAGAATTTAGAAGGATACAGAGCAAGTGTGTGTGTGTGCGTGTATGTGTGTGTGTGTGTGTGTGTGTGTGTGTGTGTGTGTGTGTGTGTGTGTGTGTGTGTGTGTGTGTGTGTCTGTGTGTGAGACACAGAGAGACAAGCAGACAGAGACAAACAGAACCTCATGACTACTTGTTGGAAAAGTTTGAGCCTAATGAAAGCACCTGTAGACTTGTATTACTTAGGAAAGTATCATCTTCTCTTAAGTAGAGAAAAATAAATGGAATGGCATATCTGTTGTGTTTACCAAGCACAACATCTCATGCTGAACATGGAGTATATTTAGTTTCTAATAAGAGAAAAAAAATCAAAGTTGGTATTTATCAGCTAAATCAATAATTAGTATGAACCTGGCAAAATGGATGCACAGACCACATGCAGTTTTTCTTGCAAAGATTTTGCAACCACCTTGCACTGGAACATATGTCACCAGATTTAGTGTACAATCGCACCTTATTATGATGGATGTTGAGGACTACCATGTTTTGAGTTTGTTTTTTGTCTGCAATTACATATAAAGATAGTTACATTTGAATACTTGTTTTAATCCAAAGAAGTCATACTTTTTAGAGCGATATAGGTACCAATGGCAGGGAACAGGTGGCTTTAGAGAAGGTCACTCAGGCAGATAGCAATGGAGGTCCAAGCAGCCAGTAGTTGGTTAGCATACTGGAAACCTTATGGCTATGGCCCTGGCCAGTTTCCATCTTGAGATTCCTTTGAAAAGCCAGTGGACCAAAACTGAAGATAATTTTTTGGGCTGACTACAATACTGGCTCAAAACGTGGTTACCCATAGATGGAAGCAGTAGGATCCCCAAACTACATTGAAGCACATACAATCATACAAGGCACAGCAAGGACAGAGTCAAGGGAAGGTAATAAGAAATATTAAAGACAGATATAATATCAAGAGAGACTCCTGGCTAACAGCATTTAGTGAACAACAACCAGTTTAGGCAATCAAAGGCAGAGGCTGGAAAGAAAACATTGGATTGTGGTATAATATGTCTTTGTGAAAACTGAATTTTATCAATGTTTTCAACTTTAGAGGTGTTCACGTATGGAAATATGTTTGAAGGCTGTTGTTAAACTGTTCTTTTTCTCTTTGTTCTTTGTGAATGTTCACAAGGTAGCAAATTTGTCATTTAAGAATTAAAATCAATTTTTGTAATAAAAACAGAGTTAGTCATATAGTAGCAGAAATCATTCATAAGCATTGCTTTTAAAGGGATACCGTTCCAACTTTTTGAGTAAGAATAAACTGTGGTTATGCTGTATAAATTGCAATTTGTGGAGTATTCTCTTATTTTTATGAGAATGGAATTTAGAGTAGTATTAAACGCAAGAGAGATTTATCTGTACTTTCCAAAGAATTGTTATGAGAGGATTGTTATACATTTCTAGGGTATTTTCATAAGGTTACTTGATAGTTCTGTTTATTTTATTTTATTTTATTTTGACATTTGTTGACTGGAAATATCCAACTGAGCCTTAGCCCATTTTCAGCAGAGGCCTGGGGGAAAAGTGCCCCCACAAAATACTGTTATAAGCAGTGGTTATTTGTTATTAAAAGCTAGTAAAAAATACACGGTGGAGACACATATAGTATAAATTAAAAAAACAAAATCCATTTGGCATGCAGTATAACATATGTATATCAAAAAGGGAGTGAGAAGATAATAAAGATAATCAGAGGTTATTGGGTACATTGCTAGGAGAGCATAGGGTATAAAGAAGTGCAGGTCAGTGTGCAGAGGAATCAATTAATAATTGGACAAGTTAAAACTGAAAAAGAGTAAAGGATAATAGTCTATACAGAGCAGAGAGTTAGTTTGGGTGGCATATGCAGATCCATGACTTTAGCATGTTTTATTTTAAAGCTTTTTTGAAGCTTTGAGTGTAGGGTAGAGTTCTAATGTTCAGTAGGAGCCTGTTCCATGCTAAAGCAATGGAGTAACTATTTAAGTGTCTTATGGATAGTGTTTTCTGGATATTTATGCAATGCTAACTCATTTTGTGCATTCTGTTCTCTATATTTAATGCTATATTGTTTGCTTTTCTTTATTATTCAATAAGTATGTTTGGGGAAGAAAAGAAAGTCATACTGGAGTAATAACATGATGTGCCAAAAAAAAAATAGTAACATATAACATTTGTAATCATCTTACCCATGTAAAAACAGGTTATTATTTTTTCTAGATGGATGCAAAACGCAATGTAAAATGCAATAGATATAAAGCATGCAACAGCTGAGGCATAAATACATAAACTGCAATAGAACACAACATGCACACAGACACGCACAGAGACACGTATGCACAAGCATACACTCACACGCATGCATGCATTCACACACGTGTTGTCAAAGCAATATATTTATCTCCACATTTATTAAAATAAACCAAACCAAGAATAATGAAATGTAGCAACCATCATCATAGAACATCTCCAGCCTGAAACTAGGCCTATATAAGATGATAAAACTCAAAACATAATAATACATTCAAACTTAAAATTAACTACAAATAGCATTAAAGTAAAACAAGGCTTTAAAAAATAAACACAATAAAACTGTCACTTTGGTTCATTTCCTTCCCAGAAAAAAAAAAAAAAAAAACAAGACAGATAGCATGTATTTAGAGTAAAACATCAAAGTATAACAAAATGTAGTTAAAACACATAGGGTCATAGGCTCATAGGAGGTTACTAGGTTATTGGCCCTGTGGCCCTTATAAGCCTAGCCAAGCATTTAGCCCATGTTTAGACAAGTCAGCACCAAAAGCCCCTGTCCAGCAGGGAGACAGGTAGAATCCCAGGGGTGTATTTTCTGTATCCCATCCAGTTATCCAGGTTGCGCTTAAAAAGGCATAATGAGGTACTCAGCTTGATGTGGAGAGGGAGTCTATTCCACAGATGGGGGAGTCTCTGGGACACAAATCTGTCCCATTAACAAGTCCTCTTGATATCACAGACTAGGTTGAGGTCACGCGTATGGGTTCCTCGAGTGGAGCTTGACTTATGGATATGCTGCAGTCCCATCAAGGTGGAGTCTGAGATTGCTTTATATGCGAAACAGAGGTCACTCCTGAAGAGTCTGTATGAAACTGAATAGAGGGATAGGGCTTTTAGCCTATCTGTGTAGGGTAGATGTTTGAGACCCTGGATTCTCCTGGTGAGGAACCTCTGTGATCTTTCCAGATGCTGCATGTGCTTTGTGATGTACATGCCAAAGGTGGTGTTGTACTCATTAATTGGCCTTATAAGGGAAGAATACAGGGATGTTATGACCTCTTTGTCCATGGATAAGACACCCTTACTTATGAGGTGGGCCATGTAGAAAGCTTTCCATACAATGGAAGCAACATGGTGGTCAAAAGTCAGGTTGCTATCAACCTGGTACCCAAATCCCTCAGTATTGATTGTGCACTTAGGACATTGTTATTTTTATTTATTTTTTTTTTTCAAATATATTTTTATTGAATTTTTCAAACTTTTCAAACATACAAAGGAAAAACTGTAAGTCATTGCGGGAAGCAGTAAAGTATAGGTATATATGTAACAGTTAGTGCAAAAACTATGCATTTAGAACACAGCAGTTATCTTACAGGGAAGCTTACATCTTAGAGACCAATATAAGCAGTAAAGACCCCCAATAACCTATTACAGTCAAAGTCTAGGAATACAAATGGAAAGTGGCTTGGAAGGAAGAATATATGACTGTCTTAAGAATAAAAAAAAAGTGGAAAGGAGGGTATAACCATAAAAAACAACTATTTACACCATGTACTTCTATTTATACCATATTTACAACATATTTACACCATGGATGCCAGAGGATAACAAAATGATATAACAAAATATTTTGTAAAATCAAAAGTTACCGTATGATGGTAACAATGTCTAATGGTTATAGGGCCAGAAATGATACTGATGGAGGTTTTCCTGGAATGTAGTGTTAGAGACCCACAGTTTGTAAGATTATTTAGTTTGGATTAGGTCAAAAAGTCTACATTAGTAATTCTGAAAATATTATTTTTTTCTTTTTGTTATTATTGCATAACTTATGTGCAGATATATATTTTATTGCCATTGATGTAAAGTTTTCCCAAGCTATTGTTGAGGGATTGACCCAGTTCTTGGCTATAAAATATTTGAGAAGGGCACAGGCTGTAACACAGATGTGGCAATGGATACCCTTAAGAGATTTAGGAATAATGTTTAAAATCATAGTTTGCCAAGAGAATGTGGTTTTTTCATATCCCATTTTTTTCAACTGAGTTCTGAGCGAACACCAAAGTTTGTAAATATTCTTACAGCTCCAAAAGATGTGAAGTATATCTACGTGTGGGAGGGAAAAGAACGGACAGGTTAGGTTTTTATTGTATCCGAATTTCAGTAAGACTGCTGGGGTATAGTAGGAATTGTTGTTTATCTTAAGCTGAACGTAAATTAGGTTTTTGAAGGGGGTTAAATTCAGGGTATTATTGATTGCTTCGCACTTAGACTCCATAGAAATTTCTCCTTGTATACCGTCCCAATATTTGGAAAATAGAAGTGATTGATTATACTTAATGCTTGACACAAGTTTATAGGTGTTTGAAATCATTTTGTTCCGTAGGGAGAGTGATTTAATGATAGATTGTGATACTGTAATGTCTTGCTCCTTCACTCTATAGTAAGAGAATTTTTGTTTTATAAGTGAGCTAATTTGCCTTAAGATAGGATCATATTTGTTAGGAGGAGCAAATAAAGCTTTGACCTCGGCAACATTTTTAGAGTTATAGAAGTGCCAAACTATGGCTTTCTTAACAATAGGGATGTTTGTTAGATCGACCATTTTATTATTGATTTTTAAATTAGGGTTTAGGTGAATAGGTTGGAGAATGGGAATAGTATTGTGTAAATTTAAGAAGGTCATCAGAGTTTGAAAGATGCAAATTTTGTTCTTTAGTGTAGGCAAGATCTTGAACTTGTAGTCACCATCAGGTGCAAGAAAAGGGACAGCATATGGATTGAGTTTTAATGAATATATATATAGTTGCACCAGATTTTGATCCATGTTGGGTACCAAGTTTCAGAAAAGGGGTCATAGCAGGCTATTTGAATTAGACGGCTAGCATTAATGATGTCGTAATATAAATTAAAATCCGGGAGACTTAAACCACCTTTGTTCTTTGGGGTAATTAGATTCCTGTATGATATTCTGGTTGATTTTGGGAACCATAAAAACTTTGAGATTGTGGTTTCCATTTTTCTTAAAAAATTTTTTGTAAAATTTAAGAAGATGGAGTTAAGATGAAAAAGGATTCTAGGCAAAATATTCATTTTAATGATAGCAGATTTTGATAGCAAAGAAAGATTGATGTTTTTCCATCTAGTTAGATCATTATTTATCTGATCCCAGACTCTATATAGGTTTGCTTTTATTAGTTCTTGGTGAGGGTGTGTGAAATTTATTCCTAGGTATTTAATTGTATATTTGAGAGGAATGTCAGACAGGGGGAAGTAATATTCTAAATGGTTTGCAGGGTTTAATGGAAAAATAGATGATTTAGCAGGGTTTAATTTATAATTAGCAGCCTCAGCAAAAAGATTAATAGAATTTTGAATTTTATGAAGATCGGTGTTGGGAAGCTCAAAATAGATGTTTAGGTCATCTGCAAATGCAGAATAATTTATATCAATGTTGAAGACTTTTGGGATATGGTGATAAGTCTTTTGTTTAACCCAGAGAAGGAAAGGTTCCAGATATAAATTAAAAAGATAAGGTGAGAGTGGGCAACCCTGCCTAGTGCCATTGGTAATTTTAATAGGGCATGATAAAGTTTTATTTATATAAAGGGAAGTAGAGGCATTGTTATAAAGCATCTTAAAAGTGTTGATAATCAAATCAGGAAAGTTAAAGAATTTCATGGTTAGGTAAAGGAAGTTTAGCTCAACGTTATCAAAGGCTTTGGTAGCATCTAGGGTGAGTGCATAACGCGGGTGGTTATCACTTTTTAGAAACAACATTAATGTGTTTAAGGTAAGAATATTGTCACACAGCTGCCTCTGTTTCATAAATCCCAACTGTTCAGGAGAAATGACTGTAGCTATAACTTTCTGAATTCTATTAGCAAAAATGGCAGATAAGATTTTGATGTCAACGTTAATAAGGGTGATGGGCCTATAGCAGAGAGGGTTGGACTTGTTAGAGTTTGGTTTTGGGATGAATATTGTTTTTGAATTGTTCATATGCTTATCAGTAATCCCTTTTGAGATGATATAATTATACATAGCAAGGAGAGTTTTAGAAAGCTGACGACTAAAAGTTTTATAAAATTCTCCTGTAAAGTCATCAGGACCTGGCGCCTTATTTGGTTTAAGCTTTTTAATAGCTAGCATTATTTCACTCAGTGTTATGGGGCTGTTTAGAATGGTGTTTCGTGCGAAGGACAATTTTGGAACAGATAGCTCATTTAGGAATTTTTTGTGCATTTCATTTGGGGTCTGGTTTTGGGGACTATAGATTTCAGTGAAGATATTTAGAAAAGAGTTAACAATATATTCATTACTGTATAAGTTTTTCCCTTTGTATTTAATTTCATTAATATAGTTTGGTCCCACTTTAATGTTTATGAGTCCAGCTAGTGTTCTGGAGGGGGTTTGGGCCCATTCCGAATATCTGTGAAGGAGTTTGTGTTCTACCAAGGATTGATTTTGTAAGTGAAATGAGTACATTTTTTTTTGTATCACATGTAATTTATTTTCCAGTTCAGGAGAAACATCCTTTTGTAGTTGTGCATCAGTCATCTTTTGCTCATTGTTGAGGTTATTGATGTACAATTTCTCTTTTTTTTTATAATAATATGATTTTTGTATGAGTATTCCTTTGATGACCGCTTTGGCCGTAGCCCATTGGATATCTAAGGGGATGGTGAATAAATAAGATTCTACATCAAATTGTTTCAGATAATCATTAATTTCCTGCAGAACATCTTCTTTTTTAAGAATGTTACTGTTTAGTGACCAAGTGGGACTACTACCATCGTGATTCAGGTGGTGAGTGGGATTAATACAAAGTGAGACACTTGAGTGGTCGGATATACATCTAGCCTCAAGGGCAAAGTTTGTAATTTTGTTTGAAAAGATATCAGAGACCAAAAAATAATCAATTCTGGACCAGACTTTATGCAAAGCCGAATAAAACGTGAACTTATTTAGCTCTCTGTCATGGTCAAATATTAAAAAAGGGTCAACTAAGTTGAAGCTATTTATCAAATCCTGAATAGATGCAGTTACTTGCGAGGGCTGTTTCCTGTTTTTATTTGAACTATCATTCAAGGGGTCCATGAGTGCATTCCAGTCACCACCAATAATGAAAAGATGATTAGGAAATTGAAGTATAGATTATATATTTCATAGAAGAATAAGTGCTGGTTTGTACAAGGGCTATATAGGTTTAAGAAAAGTAAAGTGGATTTTACCTGAGGGTATGAGCAGGAAAATAAACACAATTTACCATTTGGGTCAAATTTAGTATTTAGCACTTCACCAGGAAAGGATTTTTTAATTATTGTTACAGTGCCTTTTGATGCAAGACTATTCCCTGCTGATATCACAAGTTTAATCCAATTTCTTTTTTAATATTATCCCATTGAACATTTGTCATATGGGTCTCCTGTAAAAAGACGATGTTGGATTTATCCTGAAAAATCAGGCGCATAACTAGTTTCTTTTTATTGATTTCTTGAAGCCCATTTACATTCCAGGAATTCACATTAATCATCATAATTAGATTCAAAACATAGATATATGCTAGGATAAACTAAGAAAAAAGCCCTACCAGGGATGATGCAATTAATAAACACATTTTTTATATATGACAGAAAGTGTAATGTGGTAGTATATCGTATTCTGGCATCCATGCTCCTTACCATAAACCCCATGCTTAACCACCTGTCTCCCTGAGTCATTTTTGAAAAAGTTTTAGATAGATACAAGTGATCTGTTTTTAAATATTTTCTCTTATGAAGAATAATACAAGAACAGAGCAGGGAGACATATAAACAGCAATAGTCCAAGCGCCAACAAACATTGGACAACTACACCATCATGCCACTCCCAAAAATGTTAAGGAATATTGAAAAACATATGTACATAGAATGGACAGTTAAAGGCAAAGTGACGTTCAAGTTAGGAGTTAAAGGAGATAAAACAATACCACCATAAGAACATAATACATACAGCATTTTTTTTTAGATTATTGACCTCGAAATTTTCCATGCAAATAGGCAATTGAGGTTGGAGTAATATAGACAATAAAAGTTACTAAGCAATTGAAACCAACACAATTTATAACCAGAGCTATTAATAACCATTACAGCAGATAGTAACGCAGGTTCTATTTATAACTGGCATAGCAGTAAGTACCATCATAACCTAATACTATGTTTTGGTCTCCTGTCTGGAGAAGGGACAGTCAACTTAGATAAGCTCTAACTGAGCATACTGCTCTAAAGGGAGGTTAATGAAGGGGGTAATTATGACAAGAAAAAATTACAGGTTAAATATATACGTCAACAAACAGAATAGCTCTGAGTAATGTAAATACATTTTTACCTATCTAGATATCTAGCTGGGTTTACTAAATATGCATTACACACAAAATTACATAACAATAGGATTAAAGAAGGAAAGACAGAAACAAGAGCATTAATTGACAACCTAAGCAGAAAATTGGATTTTCACTAAATGCAGTTCACAATAAACTACATAACTCACATATCATCACTAACCAATACAAAACACAGTTTAGCCAGCCGTTTTAGCAAGAAAGCAAGTTTTAGCAAGCCGGATAATTAAACCAAGCACAAGCATATAGCATATCAAGCTCACTAGCTCTGTAGATCCACCTTCATTGAGAGAAAGAACAAGCCATCCATATCCTGCACTTTCAGTATAGAATTAAAACATCATGATTCATGAATCATGATTGAATCATGGTGAAAGTAGTCAAAATGCTAATTTGTGTTACCATGCAGCAACAGATAAATTTCAAACTTGAAGACATATTTTCAGTAAAGGTAGCACAGCTGTGAAGTAGACTAATGGATTATTAAACAGGCAATTGTCTTTAGCTGTCTTTAAATAACTTTTGACAATTGCATAGGCTTTTTATTTTACTCACAGAGTCTGAGTTTGTATCACAAACACTTTCACAATGAGCACTTAAACACACACCTAAATACTAAATAGAAAACTAAATGTGAACACATAAAATATTGTTTTTGAAAAACTGAAAGGCAAAGAAAAGCATGGATGAAGTATGGCATTGTAGTTTTGCAACATGACCAGCAGATGGCAGCTACTATACAGTTTGATAGGAAAGACTTCTGACAAAGTGATGTATTTGTATTGCTAGAAAAAACCTATATTGTAATAAATTCATTACTTAAACATAAGATTTGGCTGCTGAATTACCCTGACCAGAGTCCTTTATAGTCCATTTAAATTACCCCCATCCTGAAATGTCCAGAAAGTGTTGTTTTAGATCCATTTCTTCTTCCCTAAGCTCTAATTCATGATATTAGCATTCCCAGAAATGCACTGCTTCTTCTTCTGTTAAGACCTCTGACCTCGTGATGTCATCGGCTGATGTTCATGATGCATTCTGGGTAATGGAATGTTAAAATGGCCCTGGGAGCTTAGGGAACCCTTGTGGAGCTCTAAATAAGGCCTCAACAGACCACAGGGAGCCTTGTGCACTGATACAAATGGGCCAACATATTGCTGAAAAGCTAGAAAGGAAAATAAAAACAAATAAAAGCCAGGACATCCAGATGATGGTAAAAATAAGCTGGGAAGATGACAGGGTAAGTTAGAATCAGTTAGCAGTGTTAGAAATCCAGCAGATAGGTTTTTGTAGGTGTATTCATCTTGGTTATACTATTTGTTAGTCTTAACAGTAATTCATAGCTTTTAAGCATATACTGTATTATCTTGATTATATTATTTTACTAGCTTTAACAGTATAGCTAGTTAAGCAGGTAGTTCCTTGAAAGCTTGCATAAAAACTTTTTTTGCTTCATCTGCAGAGTGTATTAGGAACTTCTGATCCCCATAGCTGAAGGAGAGGATGGCTGGGTATTTCATCTGGAAGCGTAATTTTTTTTTTGATTAACAAAGCACAAAAAGGAGCTAGAGCTTGTATTTGAGCCTTAATGGCTGGGTAAATCCTGTGCTATTGTAATCCTGTGACCTCTCCATGAAATGTTACTTTTCTTTTTTGCAGCCATGAGGAGTGTGGTAACATGTGCAGCATTTAGTAGCCTTGCATAAATCTGCCTAGGAACACCCTCATCTTGTTATCTTCGTAATGCTCTATGAGCTCTTTCAATAATGATTTCTTTAGCTAAGATTTTATTTTCAGTAATGTGTTCAAAAATCTCAGTTAGTATGACTGGTAGTACTTGGTCAAACTTTTCTGGAATGCCACGTATTAGAATGTCGTTTTTCCTACTGCGTGCTTCTAAGTCTATTATTTTTGCCTGTAAGTCACTAATAATTTTGCCATTTGTATTTACCTTGGTTTGTAAATCTTGTATTTGCTTTGAATTCTCCCCAGTTTTCTTGTCAATAAGATTAATTCTGGATGTAATTTGGTCTAGATTAGAACCAAATGAATTTAATTTGTCTGAGAATAATTTGAAATTTTCATGCAAGGGCTTTAATGCTGTTTTAAGGTCATCTAGTGAGAGAACAGACTCACCTTTAGATTTAGCAGCTGCTTTATTTGAATCCTGTGTTGATGTATTTATTCTCTGCCTCTTAGCTGTTACATCCTTTTCAGGTGACATTAGAGAAGATAGTTTGGTTTTAGAAGTTATAGCATCCATGGATTCTTGTTGGTTAGCCATCACTGGGTGAATTAAAGTGTAGGTTTAGGCCACAAGGGAGTGACTTAAAGAATTCTCCTTTAACTTTTCTTGTTTAGAACTCAGAACTCAGTCCTTCAGAGAAAATGATGCCACCATGCGGTTGCGGCCTTCAGCCAGTCAGTAGAGGTAAGCCCTAGCAGAAAAATGACAAAATTTTATGTTTTAGACCAAAATGTGCCAGATGCAGGTTTATTTTGAGCAGATAGTTTTGGTTGATACAGGAGCAGCAGAAAGTGTGTGTTCAGTGCTCAGTGGCCATCTTGAACCCCTGACATTGTTATTAATGTGATAAAATGTGGGGATGTCATTCCTCCCAAAGGGGTTGATGATTCATTTATTGGCATTCAGTTTCAGGCCATGTTTCTGGCACCAGTCATTTGTTTGGGTAAGACCCTCTTGGTGGATGTCCACATCACTTGGGGAATTGATGACTACGCCCAGCCTGCAGTCATCTGTAAACTTGGCCAGCCATAGTCCACTGGTTTTGGCCTGCACCTCAGAGAAGTATATCCTGAAAAACAGAAGCCCCAAGACCGATCCCTGGGGTACACTGCTCATTACAGGTCTACTGCTTGAGGTGGCTTCCTGTATTTTGATTAGATGGGTTCTATCAGTCAGCCAGTTTGCTACCTATCTGGTAACATATGGATTGATGTCTAGTTGAGAGAGTTTATCTACTATATCTGAGTGTGGAATAGTGTCGAAGGCTTTGGCCAGGTTAAGGTAGGCGGTGTGCACCATCTTCCCCTCATCCATGGCTTTGGTGACTGTCTCAAAGAAGTCGACCACATTTAACAGACATGACCTGCCCTTGACAAAGACAAACTGTGTAGGGTAGAGTGTTTGGAGGTTGTCACTGTCCCTGTTAATGCGGTCTATGATAATCCATTATATGGCCTTGCAGATCAGGCTAGTTAGGCTCATAGGTCTATAATTTCCTGGATTGGTTGATGTTCCACCTTTGTGTAAAGAGATGACAATGGCTGTCCTCCACTCGGCTGGGACAAAGCCGGTACTCAGGCTTTGGTTGAATAGGGTGTCTAATGGTGCTGTAAGTTCATTCCTGAGTTCATATAGGATGCAGCCATGGATGTTATCGGGTCCCATGGAGGCTATATTTTTTTGTCTTTGAGTGGGCAGTGATGACCTGTTCCCTAGAGATAAGGGGTGGGGGGCAGGTACTGGGGATGTCCTGATTTACTGAAGGGGGAACAGAGGGAAGAAGTTTTTGCTGAATCTGTCAGCCAGTAGATTGGCTATATCTACAGCATTTGTATATATGGTGTCCTAGACCACCAGTTCTGAACAGATCTGGGTGCCTCCTCTGACATTTCGGACATATGTGAAAAAGGCCTTATGATTGTCTCTAGTAGATGTGGCCAATTTGGACTTGAAGTTGGCTTTATAGGATTTCACTACTACTCTTATTTGCTTGTCAGGGTAAGAAGAGATTGCTGTCAGTTGGGCACCTGCGCCTTCTTAGTCCTGGATAGCAATTTTTTCCTTTCGTTATATAGTTTATTTATTGCAGATGTCCACCAGACAGGTTTACTCTTCCTTGTGGAGGATGATTTTGTCCTGTCAGGTATTCTGATTCCATGCATCTATATAAAAGTTCGTATAGTATTTTGGTGTAGATTTGGACATTGGTGTCACTTCCTACAGTGAGGGAGGGGGCTGTGAGGCTGTTTATATCATCCCTCAGGAGGTTCTAATCAGCTTTGGAGAAGTTTTTTTGTTTGACCCTAGCTAGAGGGGGGGGGTCAGGTGAGATGGTGACTTCGAAAGTGAATGCTTTATGGTTGGATCTTAACAGGGAGGATGATACTATAGGGGTGCTGCAGTGGTTACGCATGACTCATAACTCATTAAAACAGAAACTGCATTAAACATCTAAATGAAAATGCGTATCTTTATCTCAGAAATACTGATTGTTAAATAAAACTAAGGAAATCCCATTCTCAATTCCCAAAGTCAGAAAAAATTCTACCTAAACAAAGTGAAGAGATAAATATTAAATCAATAGCAAAATGTTTCCTAAGCAGTATAGAAGACATGTCCTTACAAGCACACAATAGCAACTCTGTAAATTAAAATAAATAAAGCAAATGAATAAATATCGAAGATGGTTGCTTTACAAATTACCTGATTCCTGCTCTTACATCCCCTACTCAGATTTAACAAATCACTGCAGAAATATATACAAAATATAACACATTGGTAAAAAAACTCCCCATTTACATTCCATTGAAAATAAAGACAAAATGCTGTTCAAAGTCCTGCAGGATCTTCCAAGCAGTGAAGTAATCCACAATGAAGTGTAGAACTTTTGCATTGTGTTAAAATGTTGGAACACTAGAAATAACAAGCACTACTGAACAGGATTTTCCGATTGAAGAGTATTACCCACACTCAGACGGTGCATCTACCCTAAATCCAGTTTACGATATAACCACCCCAACTCTTCACCAACATAATCACTAAATAAGAAAAGGGCAGCCAGTGATAAAAGAAAATAAATCCAATAAAAGTTGAAAAAGAAGTACAACATTAGATAATCTTTGGCCCCAAATGATTAACACTAAAAACAACGGAATTCATTATAATAAAAAAAAATGGACTCAGGCATTCCATTATTCATTTATTTACTAACTCTGATGACTGAGTAGGTAGGCTGGTTCACAGACCCTTTTCACCCACATTTCTGCCCAGATAGGCATTCACAAGTTTTAACAGGCAGTAACAATTCTTTGTTATCTGGACAGTTCAAAGATCGTGACAGTGTATTTGCAATACAACAGCAGAGTATCATTCGGAAGCTGCAGTGAAATACTGATGACAGTGACAGTTTACAGTTTAAAGAGAACAACATCTACGTTTACAGAAAGAAGAACTAAGAGACTAAAGAAGGAATAGAAAGCAGTATTCGCATATATACAACATAAACAATTGTACTAGTGCAGTTTAGAAATAACATAGTACATAGCTGTGCACGTGAACTATCCGCTACAGGCCTGATTTAGCCATTGCCAAAACATGGACCCTTATATTCCTTACTATAAAATTAAAATAACTCCTTTTTTTGAATGTATTTAATTCTTGTTGTTTTCAGAAATCTTGAGGTAGTGAATTCCATGCTGCAGTCTTGAAAGGGATTTTTCACATACTGCCTTTTTGAAATGGGTCTTGACAAACAGATAGCATTGTCTATAGAGGAGTAGAAGGGGTAGTTTGACTGCCTGTGATGCAGAGCATGTGCTAGAGGTGGCGGTATGATCAGTGAATCAGATTAAATGTCAACAGATGCATGAGTAATTCCGCTTATGGAATCACTCATTAATCCAGAAGTGTAACTAGTGTGAGCCAAAAAAGGCAGCTGCCCGGGGCAAGATGTTAGAGGGTTCGATTTTCATTACTATGTGTGGTCAAGTTTATTATCAGCATTCATTTTCAGTGAAGGTTGGTAGTTTAAGGCAGAGATTTTTTTGTTTGTTTTGGAACAATTGAGAGGATATCAGATCAGGGAATGGCTCCACTCACCAGGAAAACTAGCTACAATGCTGCATCCATTCCTTCATGACAATGCAATCATGCTATCAAATGACTACATGTTATCTCTTTCTTTCTTTCCTTCATTTTGTGTGTGTGTGTGTGTGTGTGTGTGTGTGTGTGTGTGTGTGTGTGTGTGTGTGTGTGTGTGTGTGTGTGTGTGTGTGTCTGAGACAGACCGATACTAAACAGATTAGGGTAGTATAGCAGAAGTTCTCTGCCATCCTGCAATGTTGCCCTCATACTAAATCCCAGCCTTGCCCTTGGTGTGACATACTGGAAAGCAGAATACTCCATACACTAGCCAATCTTATGCCAAAGCTGCAGGTATTATGGACACCTGTCACATCAGGTCCAGGTAATGAGATGCAGAAACAAACACAGCGGATCATCAGTATTTAGTCCTGCCATATGTTTGTGATTGTTAGCCCTATCTCCTACTCACAGGGAACACCCAAAGACACCTGTTTTTCAGTCATTAATAAAGCACAAGACAGGTAAAACTCTGTCTCACATGCATTATTAAATTCAAAAATACAGGGAGGGTGCACATTCTGGAGTTGTGCTATCAAAGTACACTGAGAGTTTGTAAGAAAAAAATGCTTTTGAATTGTTGACTCTATATGGAAGGAATTACTCATAAAGAAACAAGCAAAATTTCAAACTTGAGAGATGTTTTGCCACTGCTTCTGCATACATCACTGACCATAGGTACAACCCCAGTTATACACAGAAAGTAGGACTGCCGACATATAGGCTCTCCCACAAGTCATTCCAGCAGTGTCAGTATCAGCAATCAGGTGGACATGTTCCAACACCACATAGTCGCATTCACTTTATGAGTCACATTCTTACTTTTCAGTTTTACATCGTCATACAACAATGATGTAAAACATTGAAGTATTCAGTTTTGACGCAGTAGTTAAACTAATGATCTTAACATTTTATTTTATCCTGTGGTAATTTATCTCTTTATCTCTACACCTGAGAAAGATCCATTTCTCTAGTTCAGTGATCTAAGTTCTTTTTAATAATACATTTCCCTTGAGTGGAAAATAACTAATTACCTACAGTTCCCTAAAGGCCAAATCAGATCAACAGAGCCTAGTTCTTCTGTTCACAGTTTTTACACAGGGATATTTTAGTACTAACAAGAGTTAAAGCTTACACTATTGTCTGTAATTTTAATTAAAATAGTTTTTGTTGATTCGTGTGTGAATACATGGTAAGTATTATTTCCTGAGGTAGGAGGAGTAGATTTACGCAGGACACTTTCTAATGAAATGTTGCACAACCTAAACAGTTAATTCAGGAAATACAAAAGATTCCATTATTTTTGAATCAGCCCACCAATGGATAAATGTTTTCCACTGCTTGTATCTTTTTAGCCATTGACAATTGTTATTTTATCAAGGCTATTTGTTTTTGCATGTGTGCATCCATGCATTGGTTTGGTCCTTTTTCTGACTTTAACTGTATATGTGTAGCTAATTATATGTACATCCATCCATCCATCCTCAACCTCTTTTTCCATTTTTGAACATGGGGTCAGGCTGTCACTTCAACAGTGACAGTCATCAAGAGCCAAGGTTTACACCGCCGGGATGGCTAGCCCTGCCACAGTATTTCATCCTTATCACACACTCACACCTAGGGCCAATTTACAGTATCCTATCCACCTGCTGCATGTCTTTGGAATATGGGAAGAAACTGGAGCACCTGGAGGAAATCCATGTGAACACAGTGAGGACATGCAGACTATGCAAAGTAGGCATCCCAGCTGAGAATCGAACTGGAGTGCTTCTTGCTGTGAGGCGGCAACGCTAACTGCTGCACCACTGCACCGCCATTGTCTACATATGCATCTATGTATCTGCCCATCTGGCAATCCCAGAATTTTGTCCTTGTGTGCCATTAACAAAAAGTTGTAAAACTTCTCTGATAAACAATCAAGGTAGGTGGAACTGCCACATATGAAATATGGAAATGTGCATATAAAAGGAAAATAAAACTCTTTAACTGAAAAGAAAAAAATGAGGTGTTTCACAATTTGTATGCAAAATCTGCACTTTGAGAATAGCCACTTACTATTAGAGGCATAAACCCACAAAAAATATATATGAATTTTTGTTAACTGCATCTCCTTTTAATTGTACTACATTCTATTACATTGGCAGTTTGTGCTATATTGCTAAAGTGTTATACACTTTTTCTGTAATCATGTGGGCATTTAATACAACTTAACCAGTATCTTAAATCTGACATATTCCAAGTTTTATGACATAATCCACGTTTTTCATTACATAAAGATAAGAGCAATAATGCATCTGAGAAAGTAACTACATGAATATTTTTGAGCTACATAAAGTCATTAGCTGAAAAATCTGATTACTTAAGCAAAAAGTTTATTTTTGACTTTGACAGAAAATGCACATCTTTTACTTTTTAAATTCCTAGCACTCCATGTTGCCAAGTCAGCAAATGTATTGCAGGTTAATGCTGTATATAAAATTCATTGCTGACCTTTTTATATGAAAATTACCTTTTAGTTATGTGCTGTGCACTATAAGATACATGTGTAGTGTACAGTACATTGTACTAAATAATTTGCACTGTGGCCTGAGGTAAAAGCTGGTATTTACAGCCAGTTTGGGTAGTATATGGTGAGGTTTTGCACAAGGTAGGCCATACGCAGTCATGTTGCAACTCATAATACCCACTAAGATTACTGAGCAGTGAGAAAAATAGCTCAAGACCAGACATACGCATATTTCCATATAATGACATGCAAATAAAAGTTCATAGTCTAATGGCTTCAAAATGGGTTGCTTATAAGTACATCTGAAAGAAAAGCTGTGATTTATAGATGTAGAAGCAGTAGGCATGCAGTAAGTTGCATGTCACTATAAGAGCAACTAGAACTCCAGAATATATGGAGTTACAACACAACACCAACATCGTTCATGTAGTAGCAGTTGACTGTAACTGATGCTACATGCTGCTCAGTACTATCACATGGTGGCAGGTGGCGCAAATGAAAATGATACTACTGAGCATCAGCTACTTCCCAGCTTACCGACCAGCAGCTGACAGACAATCTTGGAATGAAGAAATGGATTTTACAGGTGTCGGCTGACAGGTATTGGTCATAAATAGAATGTGGGGGAACATGTGGGTTTCTTGTATTGATAAGCACTGCAATATATGTAGTACTTACTAACGTACCTTCCCATAGAAAACATGGAACACACTGGATATATCACTGGTCTTACTAAAGTACCTTCTCATAGCAAACATGGAACACACTGGGTATATCACTGGTGTTGGACAGCAGAATATTCACAGTATTTACTGATATGCTACTTCTCTGCATGTAAAAAATATATGAAGAGGATCACCAAAGGAACACTGGAGCACTAAATCTAGAAAACTTATTGAAAAATGTATTTTTCAATACATTTTCTGGATTTAGTGCTGTAGTGTTCCTTTGGTGATCCTCTTCTTATATTTTTATTTGGTTTTTGTGTTTGTTATTTCTACTTCTCTGCATGTGGATGAGCATATCTGCTTCTTTATTTAATGAGGGAAGAAATCACCAGCACATGACTGATGTGACACTGTTCACCTCCTTGAAGTACTTGGTGCTATAGATTGCGCATGTGGCTAAAAAAGTCCCACTTGGTATTCATGAACTATGTCAATACAAATAGCTACCATTCCTCAACTGCAAAATAAGGTTCAAAGCATAGTACCCATAACTCCCACATCTGGCATCCATCATTTTTATCATTGCTTCCTGCATTAAAAAAATCCTCAAGGCTACCTAGTTAGCAAGTAAAGGAACTGTGTTAATAAGATGTATACAGAGTCATAGACAGTTTGTATATAAATGTATTACTCCACCCCATCCATTTTCTCTCTATCTCTCTCTTTATGACAACCACCCCCTTGCAGCCATCATTTATGCCTGTGTAGGTATGTATACAGTATGGATGATATACAGTATAACGCCTTCCCGGCATTCAAACAGAAGCATCATAGAGTATGTGTTCATCATGCTGAAGATCTGTTTTTTCTGCCTGGATACCTCTATGAGAGCAGTGTAGTACACTCCTGCCACAGCCTACAGTATGTTTATGGCATGCTGCATGCCATATAATATGAGAGGAAGTATGCAGACTGTCCATTTATCACAGAAACACCAAACACACTGACCTAATCCAATGACAAGAGTGAGGCTGACAGAGAGTAACAGACAGTATGTGGCAGTGCAGGTGAAGTGCTGGCAGCTGGTCAAGATATATGGACTCATGACATGCACACAATGACAGCAAAGCAAACATAATACATGTACTGTTAATTGAATTTTATGCTGGCAGTATTTGCTCAAGTCATAAAGTCTGTTAGACAGCAAAACTTACACCACACAGGACAAAGTGGGTCACAGTCATTATCACTTTTATAGGTGACATGACAAGCTGACATCACAGCCTCACTGGATGACCATGTCACTGAAGGAGGTGGCATGGGTCTTGTGACATGGGGTACTCTAGTTACAGACAATGTCCCCCTGAGACACAAGGAACCATGACTATGAAGGGTAGCCACTTAGTCACTATCTAAGATCACTGCTGTGACTTGATCTGGCTGGACTAAAGGCCTCTTGTGACAACAATGCTATGTCATTGTGGGAACAGGATCTTTATGGAGTCTGCTGGTGAGGCATCTTGTCCTAGGTAGCTAGCAGCCATTGTCTCCCATGATGTGAGGTAGTTGGATGAGACACTCCTAGACCTGCAGGAGCAGACTCTCTACCCTGCAATGACCTTCCAGTGTGATAGTCCCATGCTTGTACGAACCCTCAACCATGGACTACACTGGTGCAGTGATAGTGATGGTTGACGCTGTTCTCAAGAAGGCAGATACAGCAGTGACATAATGCCAAAATCATCATCATAAGACCTACCAGAACATTTTACATGGACTCCTGTACTATCCATGGCATTGGTAGTGCTGGATAAAAGCCACACAACACAGCAGCCATATTTATCTTATAGGGTCATAGGTAATCACTAAGCATGTAGATCAGGAGGCATTGAGAAACCTATACCAATTTCCCGATTGCCACAAAGCTTTTATGATTAAGTGACTTGCTCAGTGTCACATATTGGCAAATAAAGGTTGAGGGAATCAAATCTTGGAGCACAGGAAGCAGCTCATTAACAGCTCATGTCCTTAATCCTCTGTGCTAACTACCCTTGGTATGCAAAGTAGCCATTGTTGCCAGGTGATAGTGCTGCTGATTGGCTGTTTGAGCTGTAGTACTTACTACATATCAGGTGACACCTGATTTTCTTTTATGCTTCCCTTCTGTGTGTATCTCTGCTAGCTAAGTTCCTCCATTTTCTATTGTGTGTAACTCTTTCCTCTTCTTCCATAAAACCAGTACCAGTAAGTGACCATGTGACTGGACTCAAGACAGCAGGCAATTGCTCTGTGCTATACGTTATTATTATGTAACACACATACCCACAGCTTGCTTGACCATGTGCAGACTTGCACTAACTGCTGCCCTCTAGACACTGATTTACTGTGCACCTTTGATTATTTCACTGCTATATTATTGTTGGCTTGCAGGTTTTTGTCATTGTTCTGATTTCTACATCAGAGCACAATAGCTGTACAGATGTGCAGTTTTTGTTGCCATTTGGATATTCATGTGCACTTTATACTGAATTTATCACCACTATGAGATGCAAACCTTGCCATGGCACCCAATGAATCTCACTGAATCCCAACCATGTGCTCTTTTAATGGACTACAGATAAAAACAAAATCAGTGATTTATTCAAAAAATTAAAATAAGTCCTGTGCTGCCTCATCGGAAATGATTGTACTACACCATGCTAATATATATTCAAGATGCATAAAACTTATAAGCATACTAAACGTTTCTTGCTTACTCACTCATACATCCATATACACACAGCATGTGCATGCAGATTCTTTCGCACATGCCTTAAAAACTAAATACTGAGCTGTATCTTAAATACTGAGAATTCTTTGTGTAGTCGTTGATAATGCGGGTATGTATTTGCTCATCTAAAGAAATGTTTGCCAACTTTTCCCTGGCTTTGTAAACAGGGACAGTTCTTAATTTCTTTATTGCATAGCTCAGTTTTTTTGTGAAATGAATAATTTAGTAAATATACATACTCCCAACTCCCTTGTCCCCCAGGCCAAAACAGGCAAGTTTAGCCACTAGTGCTAAAGGGGCATTTTTGCTAACAGCTAACAATTATCCTCTGCATTTTTGTACTTTATTACAAGAAATCCACTGGGCACAAATATTCTGACAAGGGAAGTGTTTTCTTCTTCAACCTATTTATCTTAAGAGAAGAAATTAATTGGACTGAGAAATAACACAGTCAACTATTAACTTCTTACATGCTGAATCGCACTGCCTTCTCTACAGATTTTCTTATTCCAGCCTAATTATGTAAATCATGCAGAAAGAACATCAATTGTTTGTAAAACCTGGTTTATTTAATTATCAGCTAAGCATGTATCAGATGTACTACCATTCAAACTAATTTTATTACTATGCTATTTCTGGAACATAAAAAAATCTAATAACATGCCTGTACTTGATTCAGCATAATCCATCATTAACACAACTAACATTAAGCGATTCCAATGCTCCAGGGCCAAGGTAAGTATTACATTGCATAAAACTTATACTAAAAAGTTGTTTCATTTTTATACGTCTGATAACATAAAGTGAATGAAGAAGAAAGTGATTTTTAATAAAGCAGTTAATTTGTTATGCAGCAAAGCAATTACATAATGAAATAGAATGCACTTTAAGGAATAATTGTAACACATGGATATAAACTAATGTTATGGCAATTTGGATATAATATAGACAATTGCCAGAATATTAAGGAATACAACTTAGAATGTGTTGCTGATTCATCATCTAAACAGTGTACATGTAGTCTGATGTATGTTATACGTGACAACATAAAAAAATGATTACCAGTTACTGTAAAATATGAAAACTAAAGGCACTCCTGGTTGATTTATTAGCATTAGCAGTTTTTTTTTTCAGGCATTTGATAAGTCATCATACTGAGATTCCTGCATGTTGCCACATCAGGCATGAGCTGTTACAGGAATTCATTATTTATTTTTCTTGCTTTTGGTATAAGTTAAACCATGAATATATTTACGGTCATCAAACATAGTTGCCATACTTGATTCTTGAGTTTTGTCTGCTTGTCAGGTTGCTGAAAAGAAGGAGCTGATTGCAGCCGTTGTCAAAGTAACCTGCAGTCACTGAAGAATCAGGCCAGCAATTGCCAAATATTTTGTAACATGGAGAAAAAAACATCATTCATGACATATGCTACATACCACCCAGAACAAACACAAACTGGGATTGTGCTTTGTGTCATCAAGGCAGAATGTATGGCTGTGCTCAAGATGTTGGGGGAGAAGAACTATATAGCAGTTACTCATATGCTAGTATCCCTGATACAAATATCAGAGCCCTAGGCACACCTTCTGCTTTGATAACACACGACACCATCACTCATTGTATTTGTAGAGGGTGGTGCGCATGGTATCTAGGATTCGGTATTCTTTTCTGCATAGCAATAAAACACTTGATCACTTATTTGCCCTTGTGGCAGCCATATGCTGTATCACTAATTGTCTCAGGCTACTCCCTATCTTCAACCCTTGTTCCATTTGGTGACTTGACATGTGAACATGCTCCCTGGTTCCTATCAAATCTGCCTCTTCGTTCTCATACTTGTTATATTTAAAATGGTTCAGTCTTAGTTCTTGAAATTCTTCTTAATTATCTATTTTGAAATCAGTTTGTTGCTTTATTTTTAAAAAGTGACTCGGTGACTATTAAGCCTTTGCACCTGCTCCCACATAGTCCCATCTGTTCACCCTGTTCATTTTCTGGTGTCAAGAGTTGAGTGAACCAGGAGTGTGATACTGTCATCCATGCTGGGGATTGGAGTTTTATTTTGGGCCCTACTTTCCTTTCAATGCGTGTCCATAAGAATACAAGTGTTGGCCTAGCAATGATCTGTTTTCCACGTGTTGCATTCAAGTGTCTTTGTTTTTCGTGATGTAGCATCTTACTGAAAGAATGTATTTATTGTAATATAAATAAATATTTACAAGTAAAGTGAATGTTTGTGGTGTAACAAACAGGCATTTAGAACGTTAATTAATTAATTAGCATGACCGGTAGCTGTGGCAACTCCCCTTGGAGGCTTACACTGAAGCACTAGGGAAATTAAAGATCATGTCTAAAGGTGCAAAATGAAATTTTCTTTTCCCACAAAAAAGTATTTGCTTGAATCTTTATACATGCAAACACTTTTTTGTGTAAAAAGAAAAGTTTATTTTACAGCCTTTAGAAAACTACAAGGTTTTAAATATAGCTTCCAAATGCAGAGGACTAAAAAGTACAGAGCCTGAAACTTCTTACCTGTATTTGTCCTAGCCAAAAGTTGTTTCTGTTCTTTCTCAACACCAGGATAAACTATATCCCTAAATGTGAACAAATACCTGTTTGTGCCTTTTACTTCCTTACTGTCCCTTCTTCACTCACTTCCTTACTTCTGTCAATTTTTGTCCATTGGCTAGCTCCCTAAATATACCTTTTGTATTGCAGTTCCTGTTTGTATTACACTAACTTAACTTTAATTTCTCTATACACTGGCTAAAATGTGCCTATTAAAACATTGTGATATAACTTGTATCTATTCTTAACCAGTGTTTTCATATTATGTCTTATTTGCTATAATTATTTAAACTGTTGGTTTTTGTATTATTTTTAAAGACTATAAAATTATTTTTCTAAAAATTGTTTTGTAATACTTTGGGCCTGCACTGAAAATGGATTCCTACCCAGCCAGACATTCTCGGTAATTAAATGTTAATAGATAAATAAATAAATAAGGCTAATAGTTATTTTATGCAAAATAAAATTCCATACTTAATGGAAGAATAACATAAACTTTGTGTAAAACAACTTTGTGAGAAATTTATGTACAGTGGAAGTAGTATCAGTGTTACAGATATATTTGTTTATAAATTATAGTTATAAATGTAAACACATAGATGGACTTCATTGCCACATTATGAATATATAATATATATACATCCATCAAATTTGTCAGAACAGGACATAAAATTGGATATTATCCAATAAAATCATTCTAACATCTATTACAAAATACAAAACAGAATATTAGAGAGAAGGAAAAAAATTGATGGCAAGCAAACATGGCAAAGTAAAGAAATCTGTCACATGCATCTAGTGAATTTGAGATGAAGAGAGGATATCCATTTTACACTGTTTCCTCTTTCAGAAAGACAGTTGTTGAATGGGATAAAAGGAATTTCTGTTTGAAGCAGAGTAGAATATTCACAAAGGTTTCTTAGAAAGCTATAGATTGCTCCTATTAACTAATAATAAACAATCAGACTAATTTGCTGGAGACAAGCATCAGCTATATCATAAAAATGAAAACAGTAATGCTGCCTGAAGTAGTGAACATAACAGAACTGTTACAGTGCAGTTGTTTTAGAGCAACATTCTTCCATGAGATACTTTTGAGGATGTGGAAAGTTTCCATTTACAGACAACTCTCTGCAGAAATCGGAAAACAACCTGCCTTGAAAGAATTGTTGAGCATTTTTAAGGCTGTCTAGCTAAAAGATAATTCTATAAAATCATCACTATTATTTGAGAATATAAAAAGATTGAGACATCACTGACCTGCAAGAGCTCTTGTAGGATAAAACAGAAGGAATATAGGCATATCTCAATACACATCTTTATTTCAGAGAGCTGCAAGTTGGGAGGGTGGCCTAATGGTTAAGGTGTTTGCCTTACAAACTCAAGGTGCAGGGTTGGAGTCGCACAAGGGATAATTGGCTAGGCTTAAAATGGCTCACAAGGGCAGTTAGCCTAGTACTAACTTATGAACCTAAGCATGTGATAGCAGACTGCAGATGAGGTGGAATCGCTTATTAAGGGAACTCATTTATTATCTCTAGGTGAACAGAATCGAGAAGGTTATATGCCTGCCTGGGGTTAAAGTCAGGAAGAACAGCGATAAATCCTTAGAAGTGCTATGGCAGTTGGTTGGGTTTGGAAGAATTTTGTCATTGTCAAATGTGGAAACAAATGACTTCGCTGGGAAAAAAAAGATCAGCTACGAGCAAGACAAGTCTGAAAAACTGAAGAATGACCTTAGTGAGTAACACTCATTGAGAAATTCCTTAGTATGAGTGAGAATATCATGCGTCAGAATGGAATTCAGCATAGTGGCAAACCACTTGTGTAGAGCTCAGTATTCAGCGTCACTGGTGAATGGATATCAATGTAGGGTGATACAGGTTTATATTGTTTTAAAATTCTGTATCAATGTGGAGGAAATGATTACCCTAGGTGACAGCTTTAATTGCATATTTTGCAAATTCGTAAATTAGACAAAGGTGGGTGCACAGAACTCCTTTTGGAAAATTCAGAGCTCTGCTCTTAAACATTGGAATCATAATGTAATCCAAAAAGTGTGAAGAAGTTCTGGAAAATAAGTGAATTAAATGAAGGAAAATGCAAGGATAATATATGCACAAATAAGGCAAAAGGGTCAAAGCTATTAAAACATGTAAGTAATGAATACTGTTGCCAATGACAAAGGCAAAATCTGACCGAACTTGAGGTTTTCTTGGAAAACCCATGCACTGCTGCTATGACAGAAGTAGAAATATAACACACAGGGGAAGGATTGCTGTTATTCCTCAGTGGAATGCATAGGATATCCTGAAATAAAAGTGCAGAATGTGTTCCACTGACAAATATTCCAACTTGTTGAAGTATGTTTTAAAATAGATTTTTTGTTTGCAGAAATAAAATGATGACTAGAGCTCTTAAAAGCACACTCTGTAACTGAAAACAGCCTATATTGCTATGATACAACTTTAGGCTCAGTATTCAAAGTTGTGGGTAGAAGGTGCAGGGTTCTTCTACTTGCTTAGTCTGCTTCATATTCGTTTGCAATGTATGACACATATTTTAGGGATTTGTATAATTTGGTTGTCGAGCCTCATTAATTTCTGTTTCAGAATTGTGGCTATTTATCATCCATACTGGATCCTGCAAAGAACTATGACAATGGTGTAAATATTGATACTAAAAGGCTCTTGTGATAGGATCATAGGAGATTACTAGGCTAATGGCTCTGTGGCCCTTACAAGCCTAGCCAAGGGTTTTCTCCAAAATGAAACCCCAATCAGCATCTGTCACCCCTGTCAATGAGGGACACAGGTGGAACTCCTGGGCCAAATTTGTGGTTACCTCTCCACTCATCAAGGTTTGCGCTTGAAGAGAGTCAGTGACATACTTTGTTTGACGTGTATGGGGAGTCTATTCCAGAGACTGGGCAGGCTCTGAGAGACAAGCCTGTCTCTCCAGCAGGTTTTGTTAATGTCACATATTAGATTTAAGCCTTTTGACTGAGTACTATGCGAGGAGTTAGACTTATGGATATGGAGCATCTCTAGTAGAGCAGGGTCTAAGATTGCCATATAGGTGAGATGCAGATCACCTCTGAGCAATCTGTATGATACAGAGTAGAGTGATAGTGATTTGAGCCTTTCCACATACGACAGGTGTTGGAGGCTAGGGATTTTCTCTGTGAGGTATTTCTGTGGCCTTTCCGGTTGCTGCAGGTATTTGGAGAGGTACATACCAAACAGGGGATTGTACTCAATTATTGGGCTAATAAGGGAGAAGTACAGAGAGGTAATTTGTTTGTGTCTTTTGGCTTTTCCTGGTTAGGGGTCGCCACAGCGGAACTCCGTTCTGCTAATTATTGGCAGTAGATTTTTACGTGCTGGCTTGCCAGGCCTAACGCACAACCTTCAACGAAGGAATGCCCATTCACGCATGTCACCACACAGAAGACGCTCTAACTGAGATTCGAACGGGGAATGTCTAACTGTGAGGCGACAACGCTACCGCAGCACCACCACAGAGAGGTAATAACCTCCTTTTTTCTGGATGCAATCCCTTTACTTATGAAGTGAACTAAGTAAAAGGCTTTTCTGACCACTGCTGCTACATAATGGTCAAATGTGAGATTGTTTTCAACTTTAGTACCCAGGTCTCTCACCACAGGTTATGTGCTTAGGGTGCTGCCGTTAAAGTGGTAATCAGTAGGGGTTGTGCTTTTGCTGAATGGTATGAAATACATTTTTTTTGCATTTAACTTAAGGCCATAACTTTGGCACTAGTCATTTGTTGCTGTGAGACCCTCTTGAAGTATGTTAACATCATTTGGGGAGTCAATGACTCTTTAAGCTGTACAACAAAACACTAACATTAGCTGACTAATATAGATGTGGCCAGCTGAATGAATGAATTAATATATATATATATATATATATATATATATATATATATATATATATATATATATATAAGCTAAACAATAAACACAGCTCTAGCATGGATAGATGAAGCCCTAACTACAATATAGATCACTTGTCTTTGATTAGTGGCTCAGGTGTTGGGGGGGTGGCAAGGCAGGGGTTGGGAGTGAGAGGCTGTCCATCTTGGAAGGACATAAATGAATGGTGGCTGTGGGTGAAGAGATTGCTCCAGGTGAGAAAAGGCTTGTACAACCACAGTGGTGACAGGACACAGGCATGCGGGCTTGACATTCCAAGTCAGTGATGGTGGTCCTCATAGGCATATGTTTAGGAGCACGCACATGCCACTGGAGGGCACACACTGCTCTCATAGTGGTAGGGGTGCTCACTTCAGCACCATGTTTCAGGTTAGGGACAAAACACAATACCCTATTAACTACCTAATGTATATGATGGCTCAAGATGAAGGGAGGGCTAATGGTTGGCAGGCAACATTAGGAGAATGAAATATAATTAAAAAAACAGATGCAGGTTTGTTTAAATTATTAATACTTACCTAACTACATGCACAAAATCAAATGAATACATGCTAAATCTCAGGCTATTTTAGCAGATTTAAAAAGTGATGATATATACCACCTGCTTAACTTTATACTTTCATGAAATTCTCAAAAGCTATGATAATACAATTAGTTTGACCAACTCAATTCAAGATCAATAAGGTTTTACACTAGCATGTCTGCTAGTGAAAAAGATTAGTGTGATTTGTTTTGTGCACAAGTAATATCTATCTGTACAGTATACAGCATAATACAGAGTAATAACAGAGAGAGCTGTGCCTGCATACCCTCTCTATTGCATATCACCTACTTCTCTGACATACTGAATTAAGCAAAAGTGGTGTGTATGTTTTTTTTTTTTACTTTAGTACTTTAAATAAACAAAATGATGAAAAATGAGACATAAAGACAAATCTCAATCTATTTGGATGCATAGCATTTGGCTAATAGTGCAAATGAATTATTTGTCAGTGCTTCACCATCAAAACAAAATGTAATAATATATGAAAATGGTAATATGGACACCCCAAACTTCACATCCCCCATTCTTCTATACTATTAACTTCACATCCTTGCAGTTTTGAAAGAAGTACAAAATCAGCCAATGTGTTGTCTGCTCTTAGTAAATGGTTTCGACAATAAAATATTTTGATGAGGAAAAAGATCAACAGAAAAATATGAAATAAAGGTGAGAGGTAAAAGTAAGCCACATCATAAATTGAAGCCTAAGTCTGGATGATATAATTTATTGCATCATGACTGAGCTAAAATAATTTATGTGTACACAATGAACGGGCAAAATCAGGAACATGGAATAATACTATAAATGAATAAATGCATAGGGAATGAAGCTAAAAGAATGGCAAAAAACAGGGCTTCTAAATATTTCTGTTTAGCATTCATAGAAGAAGATAAAAGTAATGTAACATATTCATTCAGCAGATTCTGACTAGATATGTGTTCTTTGAGAAATGAAAAAGTAAGGCATACAGAGCAAAACGTCTCAATGAACTTCACTTTAGATTTTGCACAGAACCAAGAGAAGATATTTTCATGTCCTTCCATATTACTGTTGCAGTTTTCTTTGCATTTGGGTTCCCCTGCCCAGTGCACCCTGATGTCCAGCCAGTATTCCAAAGCCTTATGTTGCTTTAAGGTACGCTGTATGTCACACATATGGTCCTCATGTAGTTTAGGGCATAAAGGTGACATCTAGAGGTACCATTCTCAGAACTTCTTTGCCGCCAGTCCAAACACCATCTCTTGATCGTTGGTCTGAACACCTATGTTCTTTTGCTAGTTTCCTAGCTGTTGCAGATAAGTGCCCCATTGGGGTTTATTTTTTACTTGTATTTTGTTGCTTGTGGGGTTTCATGTCATTCAAGAAGGGTAAATGCCAGTGTGGGAGACAGATTGCCCATAAAGACTACCATAAACAGTGTTTGCTTTGCCCTGGCACCCCGTATGACCATACGTCCTGTTCTATCTCTCACGCTTTTGTACCTAAAACTTTGCATAGTAGACTTTCTTCTTTGGTGCTGTATGTTGAGAATCAGTGACTCAAACTGCTCGTGAAAGATACTATGGAGGGAACTTCCTGCCCTGAGGTGCAGCCATAAAGGAAGAAGAAGGCTAAGAAATCTAGGCCGGAATCTTCCTCTGTCCAGCCTCCCCCCAGATGTTTCTCTTGAGGTTTGCCTGGATTTGTTGTCAGATTCCTCTGCCATGACTGGGTTGGAGACCAGTGGGGATCTGGCTCTAAGCATATCCGAGGAGGCTTTGCAGACGTCCATTTTAGGCATTCAGGGGGGAACCATGGTTGATCATTTCTGAGGGGCCTAGGAGTGTTCCTCATATTTTAGTCAGAGAAGTTCCTACTACTATTGCTGAATGCTATACTGCATGAGAGCCTTATATGTTTTATAAGGCAGGCATCCCATTAAAGAAAAAACAAAAATATAAACATGTTTCTCCTGCCTCTAAGGATCCACAGAGTGAGTGGCAGGCCATCACTTATGGATTGTTTAATATTTTGATGGCATTGAAACCTCCTCAGGGTGTTTCTATTCCAGCTCCCCCTTGTCCTCTGCTCCACTTAAAAGACCCAGGGAATACGATTCCCCTGAGGAGGAGTTTGATTCTGTTGAGGAATCCCTTGTTTACTCTTCTCAAATTCCTTCTCGATTGGACTCTACTGGTCCTGAAACCCCCTTTGAAGAGATTTCTTTTGGGGACACAATCTGAAGGATGATGGTGTTTTTTTAAATGAGATTCTGCCCAGGTCTCTGAGATCCATAAGATGTACTATGTGTTACTGCAGATGGAATCTCCTAACCCTTCTACTGTTCATCCTGTTTTGGCTGCTTTGTTAGATGCATTTTCCAATACCTCTAAAGCTTCTGATTGTCAGTTGCCTGCTCCCAAGAAACCTGATAGGTTTTACCGGGTACCTGAAGACTAACTTTTTGTACAAGTGTTCTGGTGCTGACCCCTCAGTGGTGTCTGTACCTTCTGACAAGCCCTCTCAATTGCTTCCTTCACCCAAGTTACTGCCTTCTGATAAAGACAGAAGAACCATGGAAAGGCTAGGTAAGAAGGTTTACACCTCAGCTACCGTAGCTTTTAGGGCTATTAGTTATCGGACCCATATGTCCAGGTATGTGTTGGCTCTCCTATCTCAGGCTTGTCAGTTTTCTTCTGATCTTTCAGACTCTGAGGGTAAAACATCTGCTCTTTGCCCTGTTAGGGACTTCCTCACAGTTGGTTCATCATGTAGTTATGATGCACCAGACGCTTTTTCTAGGGCTGCTGCTTCAGCTTCAACCACTGCCTGAGGATATCAAGGCTAAGGTGATGGATGCCCCTCTTGATAATAAATACTTGTTTGGGGAAGCTGCTGCTGATGTGTTTACATCCTTTCAGGATAAGGGGAAGGCTTTAGAGGAACTCAAACATGTGTTTGTTTCTCCTTTTCCTAAATTTCAGATACACTACCCCAGTAAGCCAGCCTTTGTTCACAGGTGATCTTGCCCTGCTCCTCCTCTTGTCTAAGGGCAAAAAGGGTGGCAAGCAGGCTTCTCAGACTTTAGGGACTCAGAAGACTTCCTTTCCAGACAAACCAGATGTTGTCTGACTATCCATTTCTTCCCAGTCATGTTCCTCTTTCTTTCCCCTCTCTCTTTCTCCTCCTGTTTCTCTACAGCTTACTGAGGATTCCTGAGTTCTGTCCATTATTCACCAGGGGTATTTCATGGTGTGGAAATCCCTTCCACCTTCCATGGACATTCCTCAGCCTCCTCAGGAACAACTCACCTTTTTCCCAGAGGTGATTCGGGATCTTTTGACTCAGCGTACTATTTGAGAGGTGCCTGTGTCCCAAAGGGTGAGGCAGTTATGCTCCAGGATATTTCTAGTACCCAGAAAAGAGGGTACTTGGAGACCAATTCTATTCCTCTCTCATCTAAACACTTTTCTGAAAGTGTCCACTTTTTGAATGTTCTCCCTTCAGACTCTGTTCCCCCTTTTGCTTCCGCAGGCTTATATGGTGTCTCTGGATCTCAAGGATGTTTATCTCCACATTTTGATCCACCCCCTTTTCAGGAAGTTTTTGTGTTTCTCTGTTGCTTCTTTGCATTTTCAGAACTCTGCTTTGCCCTTTGGCCTTTCTATTGCTTCCTGGCATTTTCAGATCTCTGCTTTACCCTTTGGGCTTTCTACTCCCCAAAGGTTATTCATCAAATGCCTCGCTCCTGTGATTGCTTTTTGCAGGATTCAAGGGATCCAAATATTTCCTTACTTGGATGACCTCCTGTTTCAGCCATCTTCTACAGAGATTCTGTTACAAAATCTTCATTTTGCTATTTCTCTTCTTTATAGCCCAGGGTTCACAATAAACCTCAAAATGTCTTTTCTGATTCCTTCTTAGTATCATATTTTTCTAGGTTGCAGGATGCAAATGGTGCCTATGCTGACATCCCTACCTCCTCCCAAAGCATTAACTGTCATTTCCTTCTTTCAAACTCTTCTTCCTCTAATCTCTATTACAGCCAGGGAGTTTCTGAGAGCTGTGGGATTCATGGCATCCACCATCCCTATGCTCCCTCTGACCAAACCTCACATGAGGACATTTCAGGGGTCCCTGAATTCAGTTTGGCTTCAACATGCACATCCTCTAGAATGTGTAGTTCCTCTTCTACCTTATGTCAAGAAGGAACTTCATTGGTGGCTCCAGCAGTTGTCTCTAAATCCATAGCTCCCCTTTCATCAATCTCTTCCCTCTCAGGAGCTGTTCTTAGACACTTTAGATGTCAGATGAGGAGCAGCTTTTGCCTCCTTAAAGGTACAGAGTCTCTGGTCTCCTGTTCAACAGAAGGAGCACATCAATGTCAAAGAAATGAGAGCTCTTCTGCTGGCTCTTCAGGCTTTTTGTCCTCTTTTCTCCCCAGGACCTCTCAGGGTGTTTACAGACAACACCACAGTTATGTGGTATGTAAATAAACAGGGGGAATCAAGATCTTATCCTCTTTGTCATTTGCCACTCCTGGTGTGGGATATTGTTGTCCAGTATCAAATGACTCTTCAGGCAGTTTACATTCCTCAGGTCAAAACATTGTGGCAGATACTCTGAGCAGGTTCTTAACTCAATCCTATGACTGGATGTTTCACAGTGATGTGTTTCTGGACATTATCCACCAGTGGGGACTCCTCAAGTAGATCTGTTTGCCTCCCCTCTGAACAGACAACTTCCTCTATTTTGTAACAGGGTACCAGGTCCCCTGGTGTGGAAGGTGGATGCCCTCTATTTTTCTTGGAAGGGCATGTTTCTTTATGCTTTACCTCCCCTTCCCCTCATTCCAAAAGACCTGTTGAAAATTCAACAGGACCCTTCCAAAATCATGTTGTTGACTGCCTTTTGGCTGAAACAGCATTGGCCCCCTTGTCTTCTGCATTTTGACAAGGGCAATCATCACAAGTTACCTCACAGGGTAGGCCTACTCATGCAAGACAAGGGATCTCTCATTCCCACTTGTCCACTCTTCAGTTGACACTGTGTGTGATAGGATTTTGATTCCACATAGACATCTTTTTTTGAGGGTATGCTTGGGGTCCTGCAGGAGGCCAGAAAACCCAATATTAGGAAATCCTACTTATCCAAATGGAAGAGGTTTTCCATTTGGTGTCTCTGATTACCTGGATCTACTTTCTGTGGATGTTCTTTTGGTTCTTTCTCATTTGTGCAAATTGCTCAATGCTGGGTTGTCTTATTGTTCTATTAAGGCCCACATATCAGCTATCTCTGCTTGTCTGCCTGTATCTCCTCCTTTAGCTTCTAGATCTGAAGCTAAACAATTCCTTAAAGGCATCCTTCATATTTGGCCTTCCCAGAAGACTGTTCCTTCTTCCAGGGATCTTCATTTTCTTTTGGAGAAACTGACTCGGGCTTCTTCTGAGCCTGCTATTTCAGCTTCCTTGCAGTATTATCCCTGGAATACTGTTCTTTTGTATGCCTGTACTTCTGCCAGATGAGTATCTGAGCTTCAAGCGGTTATTGCTTGTCCTCCTTTTTTGATGTTTCAAAAGGACAGGGTGTCCTTGCATATTAATCCTTCTTTTATGCCCAAGGTGGTTAATGAGTTGTCACTTACTCAGTCTATTCATTTACCTATTTTTTTCTCCTCTCCGCAATCTGCCTGTGAGAGGGTGCTGCATACTTTGGATGTGCATAGACAACTTAGATTTTATTTGGATAAGATTGTCTATTAGAAAATCTGGTCAGTTTTTTTTTTTTTTTTTTTTTTTTTTTATCCTAGGTCCCTAAGATTGGCTGTATGCAAGCAAACTATTTCTTCTTGGATCTCTAAAGCTATTATCTTTTGTTATTCTTTTCATGTTAAAAGCCTTTATTCTTATGTATATGCTCATTCTACTAGGGGCGTGGCTTCTTCTGGTGTTTTTTTTTTCAAGGGTTTGGATACTAACTCTATTCTTGAGGCAGCTACTTGGATTTCTGTGCAGTCTTTTACCAATTTCCATCACTAGAACTGGTTTTGATAGGGCCATCTTTCATGGCTTCCTAGAGGACTCTGCTGGTTCTTCTTCCTCCCAAGTTTCTTCTTGAGATTTGGCACTCTTCCAAATGTAATGAATACTGCAACAGTGATATGGAAGGACATAGTAAAATCTTACCATAATGGTAGATGTCCTTCCCTTCACTGTTGCAGTATTCACTCCCTCTCTCCACCTCTGGTCCATTTCTCTTCTGGATGTACTAGTTACCTCTTGGTTTCCTTGACTGATGTTCATACTGGGGCTTTCAGTTCTGATAGGATGGTATGTCCGGATGTCACTTTTACGCCCTACGCTATACAATGAGTATAAGTCTGACATATGGCATACCTTAAAGCAACATAAGGCTTTGGTATACTGGCTGGACATTGGGCTGCCCTAGGCAGGAAATCCCAAATGTAAAGAATGCTGCAACAGTGAAGGGAAGGACATCTACTATTATGGTAAGATTTTACACAATTGTACATTATAGCTAGCTTACCTTTTAAAATCAAGGCAAGAGAATAAACTATTCCAGAGGGGAAGATGTCAGTTGTGATTTTTCTACTCAAAACTGAATGCAAGAAAGCCCCTAGAAACTATCCACCTGTGAGTTTCGACCAGGTTATAATAAAACACATGGAATGACTGTTGGAGGATAGAATACTAGATTAGCTGGAAGACTGAAGGGCACAGAATTCAAAATAATACAGATTCACAACACAAAAGATATCATAATCACATTAATAAGACTGATTTTACTCTATACTGAGAGAATTAGATCATGAAGTGTGCTACTATTGACATAGTCTTTAAATACTGTCTTATAATATACATACATAAATGATACATTGCACACTATTTATAACACCCTCTTTTTTCAGCATTTTTGATAAATAAATGAAATAAGGAATAAACAAACAAATCCATCCATCTGTTAAGGAGCATTATAAAATAACTTCTAGATCAGCAAAATATTTCACACTGGACCACAAAAAGATTAGCAAAATGACATTATAAAATATCTTATTACCAGCAAAACATTTGAAATTATACAATGACCCCCCATTAATATTCCAAAATGTGCACGCTGATTGGTCGCTCGCCCGGACTTTTTCTATTAGTATAAGTCTTTTTTTTTTATAGCAACGGAGAATGCAAGAGCTCCGTTGCTGTTTAGATACTGTCTCGCTATGTTAAAGGAGTTTAACATAGTGAGACAGCTTTAAAATAAGTAACGGAGATCTTCCTTTCTCTGTTGCTTTTTTTAAAGCTGTCTTGCTATGTTAAATGGGTTTAACATAGCGAGACAGCCTTAAAAAAGCAACAGAGATTCTCAGTTGCTTTTTTTAAAGCTGTCCCGCTATGTTAAACTCCTTTAACATAGTGAGACACTTTGTAAAAAGCAACGGAGATCTTGCTTTTTCCGTTGCCTTTTTTAAAGCTGTTTCACTATGTTAAATGGGTTTAACATAGTGAGACAGCTTTAAAAAAAGCAACGGAGATTCTCCGTTGCTTTTTTTAAAGCTGTCTCGCTATGTTAAACTCCTTTAACATAGCGAGACAGTTTGTAAAAAACAACAAAGATCTTGCTTTCTCCATTGATTTCACCCACAGCTCTGATGTACTGCGTAAGCATACGCATGTGCAGTACATCAGAACTGCCACAGAATACCAGACAGCTGTGGATAGGCAGCAAGGAGGCATTATACAACGCCATTATTTAAGAAAAGTAATTTTTTTTTTTCTTAAATAATGTCATTGTATAATAGCAATAACTCACGCCTGGGTGTGGGTAATGCTGGATTTACCCACAGTTGTCTTTGTTTGGCCACTTGGGCTTCGCCCTCGTGACAAAACCACACCAACCCTGGGTAAATCCAGCATTACCCACACCCAGGCATGGGTTATTGCTATATTCAACAACAGAAAAGGTAAGTAAAGAGACGATACAGATTATGAGTGGATCCTAGTGTGATAGCATAGGCAAACACTAGTTATAAAATACAACAAAACTGATAGTAACAAACTAAGTTCCCTTCAAATAAGACAAAGCTTACTAGTGCACTGTCATCTATAAAACTTATAGTGTAAGCTATCAGCAAAAAAAGCTTTTTTACCAATGATGCATCAATATGGTGATATGCAACAGTTTCAATACATATAAGCTGTGGAACAGAGAAAAGGGGGCTTGGTAAGCTTGTGTATGCTAGTGAAGGATATTAATTATACAGTGGGAACTCAGCAAAGCAGAGAAACGTGCACACTGATTCGCTAACCCAACCAGTGTGCACATTGTAAATCAAACATAACTAAAGGAAGTAGTCCGGCCGCTAACATATCATGTTGCATTGACTTCTAACGAAGACAACCCAACAAAAAACACCTTACTGGCAGACATAATACAAAATAAATCTCCAGTCCAACTGAAAAGTGTATTTCACCATTAAAAAAAGGTACTTGCTTATAATCACAACCACGTAAACTCTGTTATCTGAACCAAGCATTCACACCAGCACTTTAACTGTGTAAAAAAAGTCTTTTGTCTTATGTTTAGTGCTAAACGATTGCTGGTGTGATGCAACTACTTAAATGTAATGGAACTGGAAGATGAGTTAACACTCTGGCTTACATATTGTCACAACCACACATTCTTGCCAGCACATTATTTTATTGAGAATGGAGTCTTATTGTTTCTTGGTAGGGGATTTTCACAAGTAAATAGGTTTGTGTGACGTATATCACAACCATATTTTCTTGCAACCACGTTATTTATTTAATTGAGAATGGAGTCATTGCTAATCGCGAGACTAAGGAATTAAATGCTTGAAGTGTGACTACGATTATGATAAAGTTTAGAAAGTAATGAAACTTTATTCTCTCACTTAATTGATTAAAGTGTAAGGAACACATTTCATTGTTTTTTCACAAAAAAGGGAGGCTTCTTCCATCCAGGGTTGTGTAGCAGCTACAACAGTTTTTTAACTCTTAAATTAGCAGTCAACTTTGTGTTATAAAAAGAAGTTAAGGTAAAATATATTCTGCACTTCAGTAATGTCCATGCATAAACTCCACTGTTATACAAAAATTAGGCTGGGAAGCCATGAAGGCAGTACAGAACCTTGTATAACAAAGTCCAACTGTGGCCAAAGATTTTGTTCGGTATTAGGGTCGGAGAGATTTTGTTGTAGTGAGTGCCATGTGGGTTTTCTATTTTGATGAGTATTCCACCATGAGGATGTGTACCCTGTGGAGCAAGGAAGGACTCAGTAACACAAATAATGTCCTTGCATAATATGCGTGGTTGTGATAAGAACAGTGTGGACAAAAGGTTTTGTTAGGTATTAGGGTCAGAGAGATTTTATTTTAATGAGTGCTATGTGGGTTTTTGTTTTTATGAGTATTCTACAGTGTGGACAAAATAATGTGCTGGCGAGAATTTGTGGTTGCGATAATAGGTAAGTACCAAAAATAAAAACAAACATAATTAAACAAAGTTTAAAAAACACCTTACATGCATACAAGAAGCACACTGTAACTGCTCTACTTAAAACACCGTACTGGCAACCAGAATAGACATTCACATTTCTGTCATACAGCAAACACCGTAACTGCTCGGCTTCATAACATTCATTGCTATGTAAAACTAACTTAAAAGCATTACTGGAAAACATATCACCATGGGCTGTCAACCTCTATATGTCCATAACTCTGGCTTCACATAAAAGCTAGCAGTTTCAAAAAATACAATTTAAATACTCACTGTAGCTTCATACACAGTCAGTAAGGAAAAGAATGTAAATAACTACATGAAATGAAAAAAGCAATTACAGTACGTTCTCCCTGTCAATTTTAAAAACATACCAAAAGCTTTAAAAATTACATTTACTTATATAATTATTTCCTAAGATCTTTGGAAAAATTAATAATAACTTGTATTTAAATTAAAAGGCAAATAAAATAAACAGTAAACATGAAGTAAAAGTGTGGACTATTTTATCTCACAAAAAGTGGAAGAATACAAACTAAAGCAAACAAAAACCTAAATAACAACAACACAAATATAACACAACACAAAACTAACACCATTGTATAATAGCAATAACCCATGGCTGGGTGTGGGTAATGCTGGATTTCCCCACGGTTGGCTTTGCTTGGTTATTCGGGCTTTGCCCTCGTTGCCAAACCATGCCAACTGTGGGTAAATCCAGCATTACCCACACCCAGCCATGGGTTATTGCTTAAGCAGCAATCATAAAGGAAGAGAAAAGGCACTTGAGTGTTGTTATATGTAGAGCTGCAAAGTAAACAAGCAATACAAAAGAACAGCAAGGAACACAATTGGAATACCATACTATATAAGAAGAGGTATTAGGAGAATAAAACAGTATGTTATTATAATTTACTGTAAGCAGTTAAAAATGCCCATTGTGACTGAGTTTTTTTTTTCAGATGCAGAAATCACACCTTTGGGAAGCCATACATGGAGCAATTGATGGCACATAGGAGACTACTAAATATAGTCTTGAAGAAGACAGACTGGAAGCTATCCTCTAAATGGGAATTCAGAGGGTCCAGGTTTGTACCAAATTTAAAAAGGGGTGGATAAGAACAAGATGAACACAGTTTAGCAGCATTTACTTAAAGTGAGAGTTATGGTATACAGTTCAGGGAGAATCATGAAACTGTGTTTTAAAGAAGGATGATAGGTGAATAAAAATGTTTATTAAGTGTAGCAACAATGCTTAGGATACTCATAGCATAATTCTCACAAGCTGATGAAAAATAAAATTATTTTAGTAAGGCAGAATCCACAGTCAATAGGTAGGAAAACTACAACACTGAGTTGACCAAGCAGTCCTTATCTGCCAACTAAATCTAATTTTAGTGCAATACCTTTAAAAATGCAAATTAAAATACAATAAAACATGTATACCACAATTCAGAAGATAGAAAATAAGTATCTTTGAAATGATAAACTTCAGATACACATGCACAAGGCTTCTGCATCACATATGTCACTCAGAAAGGAAGTGATCCTCTTCACAACACATGGGCCCATGTTCATATCATGGCTAATCATGCATGCTACCTCCAGAGACTGTGCCTCTGCATGACTGAGCATGTACACCTCCCCAGACAACAGGCTAACATCTGCATTTATTATTTAATATTCAACATGATAAACACATCAGGATTCCCCTCATCTTTAGCACTCAGACATATTCAGATGCCCTATCATTATCGACAGGTGAAGATGCGATGTATATCCAGACATAATACACCGCATTAATACAATGTCAGTGCAGCAAAATATTAGCAATACATTTTCTAACACTGTAATCTGATGCATTAAACATGACATGGAGAAAGCACCAGGACATGGCCCACATAATATTACTAATAAGTATGTTACAGACAGTGGAGAAGAAAATGAAATGGAGGAGAGGAGGACAGGAAAAACCATACCGAAGTCATGTATACGTGTCACGAATGCAACTCCCGCAGCACGTTGTCAGGAACACATATCTAAGATGAACGTGTCTCAGGATACACAAAGTATCCAAACTGAAGGCTATAAAGGGCACACAGACAAACAATTAATTAACAATTGCAAGGAAAGTCCAGCCAAGCTAGAATTTTCATTGTGTGATACCTTCAACCTCCTATAATAGAGGGATATGGGACATATACAAATGACCCTTAAGAACATCAAGCATTTCAGCTACATAGCTTCTGAATGTCCATGGATTGTTTTGCCTTTTAACTCATTGTGGTTACATTCAGGCCAATAAAGTCAAACATCACTAGTTTTTGAAATGCATGTTTCAGCCTTTTTATTGACCTCAGCATAATATAAGTGGACAGTTTGGCTATAGTTCAGCTACATTTCTTATGAATGTCTATGACGTTTTGTAACATTTTTAAGTTTTTTATGGTTACATGTCTGCAGCTAGTTATATGCATAAGTTATGTGCATCATTTAGTCTATGGTGTCAGGCTGACTGTGTATCAGTGATTGTAATCATAACAGATTACCAGTTTATCAGTTATGGATTACTATAACTTATTTAGATAAAGAGTTTAAATGTTTTATCACAAAATAATTCATGATGATTCACGTGGAAACAGGATGAAATGGCTGTAGCAGTAAAGGCACTTAAATTACTGTTTATGCTACTGCTACCTCAGGGATGTCATTTCTCCTTTGATAACAAAGAAATACAATGTTTAGTGTACAAGGTAAAAAGCCCACTAATCAGTTAAGTGAAAACATGAAATAAATAATTAAATGTGTTTCAGTTCACTGAGAACTGTTTCATGAAACTATAACAGGTACCAGTCCAGTAGCTGAGAATCACAGAGACCTGATTATGACCAAGGTATGTGATGAGCTGGTAGAGAGGATCGTCATGCCCATCCTGGTAGAAGGGTGTGAGCTGAGTGGATCCCTTGAGCCCTGGTAGAGTCCAGGGCTAGGAGGCTTTCTAGGTTGGAATGAAGATGTGGTCTGAAAAGGTGTGGTTGCCTCATGGTCCTGGACGGACTCATCTTCACAGGCTATACCTCATGACTCACCCTGCCTACAATGCTAATATAAAGCCACTGAGGAAAGGGGAAGGGATGGCTGCCAGCTCTACTGCATAATTCTTCTTGTCTGCTATAACAGCCTTTGCCAGAGGGTAATACTGGCATGGGCTGTAATTTCAATGCTCTCTTATCTCACTCTGGGTATTTCAGATGAAAGCAAGAGAACAGTGGGAGGTCAACTGAGCAGCTGATGGATAGATAAGGCAGGGAATCAACAAAAAAATGAAAATAAGAATAATCTATTATGTATGCTTGCAAGCAGAGCAGTAGCTAGCTATTCTGGTGCCCTGTGCCAGTCCCTGATCTGGCACCCACCCCTTAACTTTAAGTTGAGAAGCACAAAAAAGTATTTCTCCTTTGAAAACTGCCTTGCTGCAGCTTATACCACATATGAAGCACTAAAGTGTTTCAACCCTGACCACAAATGCAGTATCAGCATTCATTTCTGAATGCCAATGCTGCACTTCCAAAAGATAAGCGACTGCCCATCTCTCCACCTAACATTTTGCACCTAAGGTGGCTGCCCCCTTTGCCACACCCTGATTACACCTGTATTTGCAAATCATCAGACCTTAAAGTCCAAAAACCATAGATCTAAACATGGTACAAAAAACTGCTTCCATATTTTTTTAATTCCACTGGGAGACTGACAAACCCATTTTACAATTCAGAAAAGTCAATAACTTCATGAAATATTTCTTCATTTAATATCACACCAGACTATCCCTTATTTGTCCAAAATATTTTTCTTGGCTTCAGTCTTCATAAGAACAGTTATAAATCTGCCAATAATGGTAATTATGGAAAAACCTGAATAATATCTTTGGTATTCAAAGATTCCTATTTAATATTAATGCTATGGTTGTTTATTATTCCTTTTTTCAAGAATGCTGAAAAAACATCATCCATGAATTCTGCATTCAGCACAATATTTTTTAGTCAAGTGCAGAGTTTTGATGTTGTGCCAACAGCAAAATGAAATACTCTGTTGCACTTCCTAACTTTCAGAATATATTTATGATAATTAACCATGATTAGCATTTCAAAAGTCATCAGTCGGTGGAAATACTACCCATATTGGTTCTTTCTGTGACTTTCACCAAGAGGTTAATGGAGTAAATGTTTCCACCGTGGATTTGAAAGCAGACCAATGGCATGGAAATGGCATATGCTGACTATGATTTAAGCCTCAGTATTCTATGATATGTTTTCTATCTGAATAGATAACATTCTGATATTTTTGCTGGTACTCTTGTAGGAAACTAAGTTTTTTGTTTATTCAGGCTTGTTTGAATCATAATTAGTGAATGGTCTAAGAGGATCCTAGACCATACTTTAAAATAAAAAACAAGCCCTGGGATTCAATATACTCCATGTAGGCTTTGTGCAAAGCCTACACAAAGTTTGTATGTGTGGGCAGTGATGCACAGTGAGCAGCAGTGCTCATTGCATATTCATGCCACACGCCAAGTTTAACGGTAAATAAGCAAGGATTTGTGCCTGGCAAGCCAGGAAACCGTGTAAGCGAACATGAATAACAATCCTGCTTAAACTGGTGCACTGAAGGTCCACGTTTTTGTGTGGAATGACACAATGATCACCATGGCTTAAAAGATAGATCTCAATCTCTTAGTGCAAGATATCTGGACAAAGGCCAACATAATGAGGGGGGGGCAATGACCCAGAAATGGGGACATATTTGACAAACTAGTTCATTAGAAATGTGCTAGAATAACCAAGGGTTTGTGTTAAGAAACATGTTCTGAAGACCGTGAAGTCTGAAACTCAAATGTATGTAATTATCGAGGAATACACCAAACAATATATAAGGCAAAAACTAGACATTCTGTGAAAATCTCGACAGTTGACAGGTATGATAGTTAAAGATATGGTCCAAATACAGTATAGAACAGTCTATCTACAGTGCAGATTACTGTGAAATCCCATTCCTGGCATTCTGTACTGAAGCTGTGTAAATGATCTGTAAGGGTACATAGACTGCCATGTAAAATAAACACTCGGGGAAAGTGTACTTATTGAATAGGGACACACAGATAAATTGCAGGAATGAACACAGGGAAAGAGGACAGATGAAACAACCTAATGTACAGCAGATGAGTGCATGTTAATGGAAGACAGTTGTAATAGCAACACCAATCACATATCAACCAGGTACAGTAGGGACGGCACAGTGAAAATGTGTATTATGTCATGGTCAAACAAGGTGACATAGCAATGAGGAGGATGTCTGTGTGAGATAAGCATCCTTACATGAATAATGCAAAGGACCTCTATCAATAATGTTATATACAAGTGGGGTAGGGTGCATATTGTGAAGCTGTGCAAACTGATTTGCCTGATGGCTGTGAACTATGGAGGTATTATGGCCTCTGATGTGGAAGTCCTCCACATACTCAGTAGCTGTGTTACATACAAGGGAGTAGTCAGCACTGTGGCCACATGCTAGTGGATGTTCCACTTATCATCTACTCCAAGACACAGGTCACATACCTATTGGTCTGATTATAGGGTGTGAAGTCCACCTGTTAGTAGCAGTAACAGGGTTGCCTGACCTCCTCTAGCATGAGCATAGGCGCCGGAACCATAGGGCAAGGGGGGGGTGGAGTGCCCCCCCACACTTTTACAGCTGCAAGATCTGTAGGACTCATGCATGTGTCACATGCTAATGGAATTAAACACAAAAGTGCGGAACATTTCATGATCATAGCTGCTGCTAGCACACTGCCAGTCACCCACGGTAAGGAGAACTGCTCCATTTCTACTGATAAGTGCTCTGCTTCTGATTATGAAACTCTTAAGTGCTCAGATTCTGTAGCTGATAAGTGCCCTGTTTCTGTAGCTGGTAAGTACCCTGTTTCTGTTTATGAAGGTTTTAAGTGCCCCGTTTCTGGAGGTGATAAGTACCCCATTTCTGTAGCTGATAAGTGCTCCATTTCTGTAGCTGATAAGTGTCCTGTTTCTGTAGCTAAGTGCTCCGTTTCTGTAGCTGATAAGTGTCGAGTCTCTGTAATCAAGTGCTGTGTGTGTGTGTGTGTGTGTGTGTGTGTGTGTGTGTGTGTGTGTGTGTGCGCGCGCATGTGTTTCTGACTAAGAAACTGTTCTAGTTAATGCTTTCAAAGAAAGCATTATAAGCTACTTTAGTTAATCTTAAAACATGCTGGAGAGGTTCTGTCAGTAGTGGGACTGATATAGAAATGGCAAGTTACAAGAAAGAAAAGGAAAATTGCCATTAGATATAGTGAAAGGTGGAGGTCTGCCTACTTGTGAGGGGAGATGGTTACAGAAGCTTCTTCTAAACTGGAATTTTCACTTAGATATTAGAATATGTAGATTTTGGAGAGTCTCGGTTTAACTGCTGTGCCCAGACCCTTATTAAAATGTGAATAGTGCCGCTATTTTACACTTTTCTACAAAACCATTTATTTTACACTTTTCTACAAAACCATTTATTTTATGAGTGACAATTACAAATAAAATTTTTCAGTCAAAATCAAGGACGCCACTTTAATATTAGGGACAAATAAGTGCTGCAGAGCATTGATAAACAAGAAAAATAATGTGTCTGGTTGGGCTGCAGTGTGCAGTTTCAGTTTCAAGGACTGGCTTGAACAATGAACAAAAGGATTAGGAGTTACAGTTTTTCAGCACTTTCTTCAAGTGGATAATGGCATACCATTAAAAAAAATCCAAATAACGTTTTTAAAAAGATTTGCATCTGTGCACCTCCAGTGTAGCATATAGTTACCTGAAATGGTGCTCACCTCCCTGACCCTTTGGCTGTCCCTGCATGACCCCACCTCTCATGCCATCCAGAATTAAGAACTGCTGAACTGTCTATCAAATGGGAGGATCCAAGTTATACGCTCTTATAAAACTTGCCACTATGCAGTAAAAAAACTTTTTTAATCTTTTCAAACAGGGCGGAGCAAAATTCCACTTTCAGCTTTGTTAGACCAGTGCTGATCACCATCAACAGGGTGCAACTTCAGTCCAACTTTGCAGCAAACTGGGACCAGGTGAAGGTGTTCCAGGCTAAACATACTCCAAAGCAGGTAAACATCATGGACGTGATGAAAAAATGCTTTATAATGTCCTTTTTTCAAAGTCCACTTTATATTAGCCAACAGAGTTTAATTCATAAGTGCTTTAAATAAGTTGCAGCATACAATTACTATGTTAAATAAGCAATTTGTACTATTATTTCTATAATTGCTGTTTAAAATTATATGCAATTGCACTTACTTTAAGATCGGCAAGAGAATAAATAGAGCAGCATACAGTTTGAGCAGTTCTCCAAATAATATATTTACTCTAAATTAAATTAAAGCTTGCATATATTTTTTTTTGGGGGGGGGCTGCATTTTACATAACCACATTTGTGGTCGCTACAACTGTGGGGCAGCACAAGGCACAGCAACATTCCTACAATTGTTTACCTTATTGCAAGGAACATTCCTCGCTATTATAATGTCTGGAGGAGGAGTGAGGTTTGTGGGAAGGCAGAGCTTTAGTAATTTATGTAATGTAGGTGACAGAATAATTTTTCAAAAGTAAGAAAACATAACGTAACGTGGAATGCATGAATATGACAAATGTTAATATATTTTGTATTAATGTATATGTGTTTATGTCTTACATAATCTAGTAAAGATGTTGGTTGGAAATACTAGGTGGACATAAGTGCCCCTCTTGCCCTCTGCCCCCTCCCCCCAGTCTTCAACAGCTTCCAGCACCTTTGAGCACAAGTGATTGGTTAAAAGAGCAGAATAAGTTATTTCTTACATTTATTTCATTGAATTGCACTTCTTAACACTTATAATTGTGCCATACAGATAATCTACTACATTTTGCACTGTTATAAAGCTTTTTTACTGTTGCACTGCATTTGTGTACTGTTTTATACTGGTTTAACTGTATTTTTCATTGCTAGATAGTGTTTCATTACTGTAATTGCATTTTTACTGAATTACTTAACTGTAAACTGCTTTTTCATACTGAGAGTTGTATTTTCTGTTTGTGTGAGTAGTTCTCCATCCCTGTTGGTGTTTTGTTTTTATACTTGGTGGCTTTGCAGTTGCCGCCCCTACTGTAAATTTGATCTGGGACACTCCTCCCAGTCTAGTGTCACTAGCTCATTCTACCTAATACAGAGAGAACATTTGAGAAGGCCAACCCACTTAGTTTCTTAATCTTGAATTATATTCTGTTCCTCCTTTCTCCCTTTCCACTTTATTAAAAAAAACACTTTGCTAGAATCTACCATTGCTAGAATCTCCTTGTGTTCTGACTGAGTGTGCTTCTCAAACAATCTGGAAATATAGAGCTGATAAGTATATTTTTTGGCACTTTTTAACTGTTCAGAGTTCTGCACTGTCTTAATTTTTGCTTGACTGAATTATTTATATATTTGCTGGCATTGTTTTCTGATACTCTAAGTGCCTCCATTTTGATGTTTTCCTAATTTACTGATTTCTGCATGTTTTTAGTAATTTTTTTAATTTAATTGCATTTATTTAAACTGTATTTGCTTTAATGTTGCTACGCACTCGTGTGTGCTAACTTGCACTGCATTTGATTTGTTTGACTGCTGTTTTAGCTGCTTTTCTGTATAAAAAAAAGTTCTAAGCTTGTTTCCCACCTTTCCTGTAACTAGTCTAGTCCAGATTCAGATTTGCTGTATCCAGGACTGTTTGTAAGTTTCTAAGCCCCCCAAGCCTTTCTGTGTTGGAGGGAAGCCTTTTAACTTATCAGTGAGAGTGGTAAGCACTAGGTAGCCTATCTACCACAAGAGGAGTGGTTTCTGGCCCAGAATTTGTAGTTTAGTGGCCATATGGGCAGTTTTTCCATCCACTTCAACTTTCTGGTTTAAAAGCCTACATTTGCACATGTTTCCTACCTTTTCTGTAACTAGTCTAGTCCTGATACACATATTCTATATCTAGGACTGTTTGTAAGCTTCTGAGCCCGCCAAGCCTTTCTGTGTTGGAGGGAAGCATATTAGTGGGAGTGATAAGCACTAGGTAGCCTATCTACCACAAGCGGAGTAGTTTCTGGCCCAGAAATTGTAGTTTATTGAATGTTTGGGCAGTTTTTCCATCCCTTTCAACTTTCTGGTTTAAAAGCCTATGTCTGCATGGGTTTACACTTGTTTAAGCTTCACTCAGCGGTGCTGAGCTGAGGTAAACTATTACTGGTGCCAGAAAGACTGCTCTTCAGTTTTTCCCTTAGATCTAGTTCTTTCTCTATTGCACTTCAAATAGCCTAACTGCTTTGCACTTCAACAGGTTTTTGTAGCAATTAGTATAGCACACCTAAGAGTTATCAGCACTAGTCATTCTTCATGGAAATAGCTCCAGTACTCAGTAGTTATGACCACCCCTCCTGGCATGATTAAAGAGCAGTTCCCTGTGCTTTCTCCTATTAACCTGGTGCACTTGGGCATTCTGAGGCAGTGTAGCAACTGCCTCATGTATACAGACAACCCTCTCCTCTTACCTCCCAACACTCAGACTTGTGAGAGATGCACTTATATCACCAAATTGGAAGCTATGCACTTTACAGCCAAGACCAGACTAGCTGGTCAAAAGGAGAAGATCAGCACCTGCACCACACCACATGGAACACACAATCCCCCAAAACAGCCGCTATCACAGCTCTCACATTAAAAAAACAAACCACACACCCACCTTTGCAGAGGCACTCAATAGAAATTTACCCAAACAGCAGAGACCTCCAAGACAGAAATGCACTCGACCAACACAGCACAAACCACAGGACACATAGCTCACCTCCACAGTGTGCCCCTCAACCTAAGCCCCTAAGGCTAAACACCTTGCTCAATATACTAATCATAGGTGACTCAATAGTGAGGCACACAGATATCCCACTCACTAGGTTGACTAAGGAGAAGGTAACAGTCAGCTGCCTATCAGGTGCCAGAATCTGACACATTACAAATGCACTCAGGTCACTCCACAACAAGTACAAGTATGACTTTGTTATTGTCCTTGTGGGTGTGAATGACCTGAGATGCACCTCCCTGGACTATGTGAAAAGAGACATTGTAGAGCTCTCAGATTATGTGGCCCAGGCAGGTATGAAACTAGCCCTGAGCGGTATCCTACCATCACCCAGAATGATATCGCACTGCAAACAAAAAATGATTGACTTCAACAACTAGTTACGTTTCTGGTGTCATTCTAGGAGGGGATCCAGTATCTGTTTGCTTGAAATGACATGACTGACAGACCTTGATGCTTTGCCAGAGATGGCCTGCATCTGTCACCCCTGGGTTTTTGGGTACTGGATAAGGGTCTTGCCACCCATATAGTGCCTTGTTTAGGTAGAGTTTCAAAGACCAAATTACCACCATAACAGCTATAAATAAATGCAATCTGAGGGTCATGCTGCTCAACGCTAGAAGCCTAAATCTCAAGATGCACTTGCTCGAAGCATTCCTCAAAATGGAGAACATCGACACTTGTGCTGTAATGGAGACCTGGTTTAAAGCAACAGAAAGCACCCCTGTGTTACCAGGCTATAATTCATTCCACACCTTTCAGCCCTGAAACATGGACCAAAGCTCAAAAGGTGGTGGTGTCTCCATATTCATAAAGGAAATGCACACCTCCAGACTAGTAGCCCAGCCTAATGCATCTGAGATACTTCAGGTACAACTAACATTGGGAAAGACTGCGATCCAGTCATAGCCTGCTATAGGTCCCCAACCATCTCCCTAGACTCTCACTTCATGTTCCTAAGCACCCTGGAATCTATCAAGGTCGAACCCAACACTTCCATGCTAGGGGACTTCAACTACCCCTCCACCAACTGGGAAAACTAATCAAGCATAAATGCACTGGCCCAATGCTTCCTGGAATTCATCAACTCCAATGCCCTGGACCAGCTCATTCTTACCCCCAGTAGAGGAAGCAACATCCTTCACCTGGTTATTACTAACATGGGCAACTGTTGCTCTACACCAATAGTCAATTCCTCCCTGGTTAGATCAGACCACAAACTAATCACCATGGAAATCCACATCTCACCCACACCCATTGAAAAGGTATCCACCATGAAAAATTTCTGCAAAGCTGACTTTGCACTCCTAAAAACAGAGGTGGCGAACTTCACGGCACCCATGCCAGTGGAAAATATATACATGACTGCTGAATCATACACCAATACACAGTATGAGCACATACATAAATGCATTGAACTAGCCATACCCAACAGAACCGAGACGCTCTCCTCCAAAAAAAAGGAAGCCAGTCTGGTGGTCCCCTGCCATTAATAAACTCTACAACATAAGGAAGAAACTGTTGCAGAAAAAAGTGAAGTCCTAAGACTGGAAAAATTCCCTGATTAACCTCAACAAAAAGTTGAGATCCCTCATCAAAACCTCCAAAGCCAGCTATGAAGACAGAATTGCGGTAGTCACTAAAACCAACCACAAAGCCTTCTTTAGTTATTATCAAGAATCTCGATGGCAATACCCAGATTTGCTCTGAGTTACTGCACAGTGGTACCGCCTATACTGAACCAACAGATATTGCCAACTTACTGTCCGACAGATTTGTTGCCAACTTTACCCCTCTCTTCCCCCAAAGGACCATTCTCAATACCGGAAGAATGCCAGGCACCCTGCATTACTGCAACACAGGTTAAAGCTACATTGTCTAAGGCCAAGAATACAGCTTCCATGGGACCTGACAATATCCCTGGCTGTGTTCCACAAGAATTACAAAGTGAACTGGCACCACATCTGTGTGCTCTGTTCACTCACAGCCTCACCTCAGGCTTTGTCCCTACCGAATGGTCCACTGCTACAGTCATCCCTCTCCATAAAAGAGGAATGACTACAGACCCTGAAAATTATCACCCCATTAGCCTGATGAGTCTATGTAAGGCTATGGAGTGCATCATCATGGACCTAATTAACAATGATATAGGGAATCTCCAAACTCTAGATCCCATGCAATTTGGTTTTGTGAAAGGTAGAGCATGTCTGCTCAAACTGGTTGACTTCTCTGAGTCAGTCACCAGAGTGGTGGATGAAGGTAAGGCAGTTCATATAGCCTACCTCTATTTGGCCAAGGCCTTTGATACCAGTCCTCATTCAGGAATTATTGATAAACTCACCAAACTAGGCATCAACCCCTATATCATTAGGTGGGTTGCAAATTGGCTCACAGATAGAACACACAGTCAGAAAGTAGCAGACTCCAAATCAGACTGCCCACCAGTCACAAGTGGAGTCCCACAGGGATATGAAATGGGTCCTGTCCTGTTTGGCATCTACTTCTCAGAAGTCCAGGCCAACATGGAGGGAATCTGGCTGACCAAATACGCAGACAACTGCAAGCTGAGAGCCATTATTAACTCCAAAAGTGATGCAGACATCCTAGAGAAAGGCCTCATTGAGACCAATGACTGGTGTCAAAACCATGGCCTTAAGCTTAATGCCATGAAATGCGTCGTCATTCCTTTTGGGAAAAACTCAGTTCCCACTAATTACCACATTGATGGGAGCCCACTGAACACTGAAGGCATTATAAGAGATCTGGGGACAAAGGATGACAGCAACCGCTCCTTCGAGCACCACTTTGCCACTGTGGTCAGAAATTCCTTCTGTGTGGCACATCTCATTACCAAGAGGTTTGCATCCAGGAAGAAAGAGGTCATCATTTCTCTCTCCTCTTCCTCATTAGACCAGTCATAGAGTATAATGCCCCATTTGGCATGTACCTCACTAGACACCTGCAACAGCAGGGGAGGCCACAACAGTACCTCACAAAGAGGATTCTAGGCCTTAAACACATGTCCTACATGGTTCATAGGTTCATAGGTTCTTACTTTGTTACTAGGCTATCAGCCCTAGGGCTTATACAAGCCTAGCCATAACAATTCCCTGGTTATTTCTTCTCACAGTATTTACTTCGCTGGACACCTGTCCAGCAGGGCAACTGACGTGATCCCCGGGATCCTAGCAGACAGACTCAAAAAACACCAGCTATTCTCTCTCTCATATACGCGTCTACTAAAAGGCGGTCTCTGCTTGACTTACAAAGCCACGTCTGACCCTACTCTGTTAGAAATGCTACATCTAAAGAAATCCCAATCCCTCCCACCTCATACTCCAGAGACCTCAGCCTCATTACCACAATCAACAGAACATGCTGGATGGACAGGTTCATAACCCAGAGACTGCCGATGCTCTGTAATAGACTTCCCATACATGCCAAGCAGAGCACCTCACTAGCCCTCTTCAAGAGAAATCTTGATGAGTGGATGGGAAATAGAAAGTTCACCTTGGGGATCACTCCAGTGGCTCTACTTGATAGAGGCACTGGGAACTAATGACGGGTGGCACAATGCCAGAGCACTTCTATGGGCTAGGCTTGTAAAGGCCACAAGGCCATCAGCCTAGTACACACCTATGAACCTATGAATGTTATACTTGGGTTTTGTGTTTGTTTCCCTGATGTAACAAATCCTTCCCCATGTTTTCCTGTCATTGCTTGGGTTGTCATGGTTATGGCAGCAATATTTGGTGTGTGCTGATACTGTCTGTCTTATTCTAATATCACAGTTGGAGTCAATGATTGCACACAATCTGTAGCCCGTCAGACAGCTGTTTGGACACAGGATGTTTATGTCATCTGTGATGTTCATCACTTAACTAATGGACAGAAAAGGTCTTAGCAGACAGCCCTGATGTATGGACCTGATCACTCGTCCTGAGTTATAGGTCACCTCACACATGTGAAAAATATTTAGATGCCATGTATGTGATACACTGATCTACCCACTTGTTGATATGGTGTATATGGTCTCATCTTACAGTGTTGAGTGAATACCTCAGTGTGGATTTGTGTCAAATGCCTTGAGCTTGTCAAGTTCAGATGGCTGATAGTATTGTTGTCACGCATGATCCCTATGATCTCTTTGAGAACATCTAACAGATGTAGCAGACATGATGCTCTATTAACAACCCACAAAGTCTATCGCACACAGCTGAGATATCACTAGTGTCCATTTAGAAAAGGACCATGATGACATTTTGTTCTATTTCACAGATGAGGAGAGTCAGCATGTGTGTATACATGCATGCATCAGGTGCTGTCCTCCCCCAACTCAAATGTATGCATGTTGAAAACACCCTTCTACAGCAACATAGTCTGTGTGGAAGATGTGTTGAAGTGTGTATTCAAACATGTCAGGAAGGTGTATATGATGAGTCCTGTGATAGGAAATCTGCAATGTTGTCACAACCCATTGATTCTGTGTGATATGTCTGGAAGTAGATAAGACAGTGCACACTGGCTATCCTAAATTGGTGTAGGAATCACTGAGAAAGTCTCCCAGCTGGGAATTAAACCACATGTCACTAGATGGGTACCCATTTGGCTCACTGACAGAAAACATACTGTGAATGTTGGTGAATCAACCTTTACCGGTAGAGCTGTCACCACTGGTGTAGCCCAGGGATCTGTGCTTGACCCTTTACTGTTTGTAATCTATTTCTCAACAGTTTAGGCTAAAGTATACAACCTTTGGTTTAACCGTGTTTGCTGATTCTTGAAAACTGGATGCAGTCATTGAGTCCACCTATGATGATAACCTATTGCAGAAGGTAACACAGACAGATGACTGGTGACAAAACCACACGGTCTACAAATAAATACAAAAATGTGTCTTCATTTTATCTTCTGCAAAGTGTAATTCCCTGCTAATTACACCTTTGACAACGGTTCCACTATGCTGAAACCCAATGATCCAAGTGCTAGGAACATACGTACTTAGCACTCTGAACTTCAACCACCAAGTGTCCACACTGATACTGAAACCCTATGTTGTGCACATTATTTATTCATTTAGTCTTCATATTCATATCTCAAGATTATATTACAGCACTGTACTCAGACCTCATCAAAACACTAATATAGAGTATAATGCTTTCCTTTGCAAGTATCTCACCAGATACATGCATTTGCTGGAGAGGCCACATGAGTTACTCTCCAAGAAAACAAAGTGCATACAAACCATGCCATGATGTATGTGGATAGACTGAAATCCATGTCACTGTTTTCTGTATCATATAGGATGAGGTGACTTCTGCCTGGCCTCCAGGCCAGTCTCTGACCCTTCCCTAGTAGGAATAGTGCACATCCGCATATGGCAATAACAGTGTCCCACATGCTGGTGTATAAGGCTCTCTGTAATGTTAAGCACACACACACACACACACACACACACACACACACACACACACACACACACACACACACACACAAACAAACACACACACACTTCAGTTGACTGCTGTGAGAATAGAACCCTACCTAAGTACACAGACTACCGAACTCTGTATTTTACACAAGTGCTGCAGCACAAGTCTGACTTTTACAAGACTGCAGGTCAACTTATAGTGGAAGACATCAGCAGGGCATGTTGAAGAGAAAATGTTGGGAGGCCTAGGCCTGCATGAAATGGATATGTAGGCATATGCAAGTATCAGAATACTGGCAATCACTGGGGTTGCAGTGGTAACTGTAGGATACACACTTCTGCTCTTCTGGCTAGACACAAATGCACACACACACACACACACACACACACACACACACACACACACACACACACACACACACACACACACACACACACACACACAAAGACATACAACATACACACACACACGCATGCACACACACACAAACACACACACACACACACACACACACACACACACACACACACACACACACACACACACAGTGAGAACAGAACGTCTACCTAAGTACATAGACTACAGAATACAGTACTTCATGCAAGAGCCACAGCACAAGTCTAACTTTTACAAGACTGCAGGTCAACGTATAGTGAATGACATCAGCAGGGCCTGTTGAAGAGAAGATGTTGGGATGCTTCCACTGGGGTTGCAGTGGTAACTGTAGGATGCACACTTGTGCTCTTCTGGCTAGACACAAACACACACACACACACACACACACACACACACACACACACACACACACACACACACACACACACACACACACACACACATAGTGAGAACAGAGCCTCTACCTAAGTACACAGACTATAGAATGCAGTACTTCATGCAAGAGCCACAGCACAAGTCTAACTTTTACAAGACTGCAGGTCAATGTATAGTGAATGACATCAGCAGGGTCTGTTGGAGAGAAGATGTTGGGATGCCTCCATAGCTTCATAAGAGGTTACTAGCCTAATGGCCCTAAGGAGTTTACAAGCCTAGCCATGTAAAAACACAAATAACCTTATTGAGCATAGTTAGATGGTCATTGTTAGACTGATTTTGTGATCAGCACCAACTGGCCCTGTCCATGAGGGACATAGGTGCCACCACAGAGCACACTGATACACTACATCACAGCGACCATGAAACAGTGGCACACTATTCTCCAGTTAAGCCATTCTGTCACTGCTGCTGTTTTGCCTTGCCCTTAACCCATTAAGCTTTCTGCTTAACAGATTAGATTATGGCATAGTTTGGCTCCCAGAAATCAACAAAGTGTAAAGACTTCTCATCTTCTCTTTGTCAATGATAAAACTGTATAGCTCATCAGATGAGGAACTGAAAGCAAAACTGCAAGTAGTCAAAATTTTTTTCAGATCATATAAGAATGTCCTTTGGTCTTGATAAATGTGCAAAAGCAACCTTTAAGGCAGGAAAGCTGCAACACCAAGAAAACATCAGTTTGGGACAAGAATGTGATATAAAAGAACTTCAGCAAGAAGGAGTATGTAACTAACTGGGAAATGATGAAGGATCAACAATAGAAAATTAACAAATGTGAATAAAACTCAGTAAGGAGTATTTTAGAAGACTTAAATTGATCCTGAAAACAATGTTGACATAAAAGAACAAAGTTCAGGCTATAAACCAATGTGCTGTTCCTCTCCTAACTTACAGTTTTGGAGTGATTGACTGGCCCCAAAAGATGTTGGATAGGTTAGACAGGAAAACAAGATGCTTCATGCTCATCAAATGATTTATAAAAATCAGTGCATACCAAGATTACATCTTCCCTCTTCCAAAGGAGATATGGGCCTCTTTGAAATTGATTACATGTATAGATCTGCAGTCATGGGACTGCATTCATATCTGTTTGAAACATGAGGAGAATAAATCTAAGATGACTTCCCTTCTTAGTCTAGCAGAAGCATATCGGCATCAAGCAGAAATGGAAATCAAACCGGAAATAGATAAAAATCAGGCAGCAACTGAGTGTGCCAAAAACAAAAGAAACAAGATAAGGTGAAGGATCAGATGAAAAGGCAAGAAATGTGGAAAATGCATAAATACAGTTGCAAGTATAGAAAACTCCAGGAACAACTGTATGTTGATCAGGATCAAATGCAAGAATGGTTAAGGAGGAGCAAATTCACACCACAGGATGAAGGGTTAATATTGGGGGCCCAAGATAGTGGACTACATACACATTGGTTTACAAAGTCCATTGAATATGTGGGAGAAACAGACAAATGTAGGTTTGTAAAACAAAATTAGAAACAGCTGCACACCTTGTTGCTAGTTGCAACATACTAATGGCAGAAGTACTCTGTACTGAAAGGCATAATAATGTGGCAAGACTGTTGCAATGGGGATTGTGCAACCATTATAATACTAAAGTAGCTGAAAAACAATGGAAACATGAGCCATGAACCATCATATAAAATGATGAAGTCAACATCACGTGGGATCACTCATTACCAAAAGTTCAAAAGACAGACGTGATAAAACCAGATATAGTGGTCCATGAAAAGAAGACAAAAGTAGCATTGATCATTGAAATCACTACACCCAGTGACTACAGTGTCTTGTATACAGAAAGACACAAATTCATACGATATCAGAATTTGCAGGCAGAAATAAGAGCAATGTGGAAGAAAGATACCCAGACAGTTCCAACAGTAGTAGGAACAATGGGTCTTATAAAAAAGAATCTACAATTGTATTTAGATATGTTACCAATACATGTAACTCCATATGAATAGCAGAAGGCGTCATTACTGGGCACATTGCGGGTGCTGCAAAGAGAACTTCTGTCTGACATCAAAGATTGAAACAATACTAGTTTCATGAACTTTAATCATACTTTAACTTAGGATTAGGGTCCATTCCCATCTTGGTATTAGAAACTCAAAAGACTTGGAGAAATTAAAAAAAATGAATTTACAATCACTCATACAGTTGTCAAGGTTGCACTTGAATAGGATCATTGAGAAGCACTGCTTCATATGCAGTGAGAGCCTATTACAGAGAAGGGGGCAATCACTGGGAAATGTATCTGTCTCCCCAGCATGTTCTGTTTATATCACAGGCTAGGGTGAGATGCCTGGAGCAAGTTATTCTTGTTCCATTTGATTTGCAGATGTCCAGCTTTTCCAGTAGGGTAGTGTCTGAGACTGCTCTGTAAGCCAGGCATAGGTCACCTCTCAGCACCCTGCATGATACTAAGTACAGTGACAGACCTTTCAGTCTTTCCATATGTGTCATGTTTTGGAGGCTCTGGATTCTCCCAGTCACAAACCTCTGTGTTTCCTCCAGTTGCTGCAGGTATTTGGTAAAGTACAGACAGAAGGAAGCATTGTACACAATTAGTGGTCTGTTAAGGATACAATACAGCAGAGCGATGACCTCTCTGGTCTTGGATGCAATGGCCTTATTTATGAACTGCGCAGTGTAGAATGTGTGTCTTACCACTATGGACATACAGTGATTGAAGTGTAGCTTGCCATCAAGATGTGTTGCCAAGTCTCACAACACTATGTTTGAACTTAGAGGGGTGCTATGTATATAATAAATAGCAGGGGTACTTCATTGCCAAAGGGGACAATGAGGCATTTTTTGCTGTAAGGTTCAGTCCATGAATTTGGCACCAATCATTTGTCTGTGTCAGCCCCTTCTGTACTCTATTTGTTTCCAGTTGACAGGCATCTGCAAACTCGATAAGCTATAGACCATCTACCTTTGCCTGTACTTCCGAGAAATAGTTTCCAAACAACTGAGGTCCCAACATGGATCTTTGTGGAATTCCACTGGTGAGGGCTCTAGCAGTTGAAGTGCTTGCACAAACTTTGACATTGTGTGTTTTGCCAGTGAGCTAGTTGACTATCCATCTAGTAATGTATTGGTTAATCCACAGATGGGAGATTTTCTCAATGATACCTGAATGGGGGATAGTGTCAAAGGCCCTGGACAAAACCAACATGGGTCAGGTCAAGTGTGTTGAAGGTCACCTATATCCCTGTGGATAAGGTCCATGAGTGTTCCTTCCCTAGTCTGGCAGAGTAGGTTTTTAGGCTTATGGGTCAATAGTTCTAGTTCTGCATGTTACCAAATTGATGTATATTGCATATCACACATTTGATATTCATTTCTGCAGTGTAGGTGATATGTGTGTGTAAAAAAGTACTGAGACACCAGGGTTGTAGTGCATGGGGTGAGGCAACACTTGGCTGTATTGTATATATATACATATATATATATATATATATATATATATATATATATATATATATATATATGTGACATATTGTTAGATAGAACCTTCAAGTTTATGTTTCCACATTTAATTTCATGTCACAGACAAGAAATGGACAGTAAGCAGTAATACATAATTATATTTACTTTTCACTAGCATGGTGAGCAGCGGGTTTGCTTAATAGTTGGCAAAGTGTTTACACATGTGAGATACACAGTTCCAATACTTCCCCTGTTTCCGCGTAGTTAAGCAGTGCACAAATATGAGCCACATTGCTAAAGTCTGAGAGTTAGTACTGAGTCTATGAAACACACTTGTTGCTTAACTGACTCTGTAACCGTAGGTAAAAATGCAATGACACATTTCTTTTGGAGCCCAGATGATACTGGTTTGAATCTTGGCGTATCTAATACTTTTAAATACTTTTAACTAAACAGTGATCATGCAATGACATGAATACTTAATAGTACATGTGTTGCTGTGTGTTGGCATAGCACAGTGGGGTTAAGTGGCATTACACAAAGGTAAACACAACATTGTACTGCCACTGATTGTTGCTCGGCATTGCTGCATGATGCAAAACTCCATACAAACATTGAGGCCAAAACATGAAGGGCTACATTGCTTTTTCTGCTACTTATGTGTGTTGTGTGTGATTCTACTTTTTGACCAGATCATAGCTGTTAAAATATGGTAGATAGGAAAGTGGTGAAATGGGAACAAGCAGGGGGAAGAATAAAGGGAAAGAAATGCAGAAATTTGCAGTAGGGAGGAAGGAAAGAACCATAGCTATCCATTTCTTCAAATGTAAAAACTGCTCATATATATAAGGAATATTATCTGAATTTAGACTGTAATCCTGTTGTATAGCTAATGGGACTGAATTAAGTGTGTCAAGAAGATATGTGTGCAAAATGGAGAACTATGTATGGCACCATTATTTTTTGTGGGACAGGTGCCTTTTTATTTTAATTCAGTAACAGAGGACTGTTGGGTACGAGACATAGGGTAGGTAAGTAGGGTAGGTGAGGAAACAAATGCAAACAAACAAGAGACAGGGACATTAAGGGACACAAAAAGTTGGGGAACACCATGATTCTGGTGAGGGAGGTGACAACCCAGGCTCATGCCTGTCAAGCTTAGAGACAGTGAGAGTTGATTCCTCAGCTACTGGACTGTCATCACTGACACCTAACTCCACTAGTGGCCGGACAGCATGACAGCTTCTCCTATGGACCATGAGGGAGAGCAGCCTCTCCAGCTGGTGTAGGTGTACACCAATGGTGTGGTGCACAACCCTATTCACCAATCCTGGCATCAACCGGTGGATGATGAAATCACCACCACTGCCACTGCTTCTGGAAAGTACCCTTGCACCAGCTTCTGGGAAGTACTACCTGAGGGCACAGGTACTGCAGGGGCAGTGCTGCCAGGTTGGGTCCTAGACATGCTGGGCTTCAGTGCAGGAGCTGGTTAGCAGTGACAGGCTAATCCACTGGGACTGGCCTATCTTGCCGCGCTGTGTAGCATTTAGTGATGTGGTACACATGGATAACATGGAGACATTTTGATGACACATAATAGAAAATAAAAAGAGATAACGGTTGGGTAAGAGGAAAAAAAGAGATAAAATTATTCCCATCATATGTGATATACAAGGCAGTAATACAATTATATAACTCTGTTATCTGAAATATTACATTTAAGTATATATCCTAACAGATAATTGCTGAAAGTAATTCTTGAAATGTGTATATATTGCACATATGCATGTTCCAGTTATACAGATTACAGTTTACAGTAGGACATTTGTGCCACTGGTATAGTGTTTTTAATTTAATGTAAATATTATTGAAGAAATAACAGTACTGTATAGTTGTGAAAAGTGTTATTTCAACCCACAACCTCTGACTACTGTCTAATATTGGACTCCTACAACTGGTTTGTGCTAAAGACTAAAGCAAGCATACTTGCTTTTTCAATTTGGATATGCATGCTCAATTTGATACAACTCTATAAAAGACCAAAAAATCTATCTTTAACTTTTAAAGCTACAAGAAGACTTCTCTTCTGATGCATACATACCACTTGTTTCCCTCAGTCTTTCTAGTCGAGAAACATAAGTCGTCAATTGAAGTCATGTTTGGTGGGAGCTGGGAAAAGAACAGAAAAGAACAGAAGAGCATTATGCATATCAGTTTTGCCTATATTTAACTTTCTATGTCTTACATAGTTTCATAGTATAGTACTAGGCTATCTGCCCTAGGGCATTTATACGCCTAGCCAAAGTGTATGTGGCTTTCGCCACCCCATGTAATGATACAAAAGTGTACAATTTAAATTAAATTTAGTTTACTGTGCCTCTATCTAGCAATGACACAGAGATGACCCCTAGGGTAAACCTACGATCACCCATCCATTCGTCCAGATTTCTGTTGAAGAGAGTCAGTGAGGGGCTCTGCCTAATATGGACAGGTATCCTGTTCCAGAGTGCGGGAAGCCTCTGGGTTATGAATCTGTCCCTCCAGCATGTCCTATTCATATTTGTGCTGAGGTTTAGATCTTTAGCTCTCGTGGCTCTGATGGATTTGGATTTTTCGAGGTGGAGCATGTCCATTAATTCTGAATTGGACATGGCCTTGTACGTAAGGCACAGATCACCTCTGAGCAGGCGGTATGCTACTGAATAGAGCTGGAGCTTTTTTAGTCTGGCAGCATATGACATATGCTGGAGACCCTTGATCCTCTTGGTAAGGTACTTTTGGCGTCTCTCCAGCTGCTGCATGTGCCGGGTGAGTTACATACCAAATGGGGCATTGTACTCAATCATAGGCCTGATAAGGGAGGAATATAAGGGTACAATGACATCCTTTGATCTGGATGTGAATCCCTTCATGATAAGGTGGGCAAGGTAGAAGGTCTTT